>NC_051184.2:102311471-102407057 GCF_013339695.2 Rhipicephalus sanguineus
TTCATAATGTATTGTGAGTCAATTCATCATCCTTGCAATAATAAAAAGCAGTCAAGTTGTCTCATTGCTTACATCATTGTCTTATCATTCACTGCTGCCAACAGCAACAAAGGATGCCTCTAATATTGTACCAGCCAGTTTTGAAACCAGCACATCTGCATAAAAGACATCTCTTTGAATGCAGTTTGTGCACTTCTTAGTGTTGCAAGTCCAATGTAACATCAACTGCATGAAATACTACAATTCCTCTTTATCTGTTGCCATTATGCACTTCTTATCCGTATGTTGTAAGCAACGTGGAAGTACCTTTCACAGTTAACACCTTCGGAGGTGCATCACTTCTGTGGATTGAGATTCGCCTAGACTTTATCTTTCAGATTCAACTGATCGCGCGTAACGTGAGGTCCTGAAACTTAACTCTTATTGCTTCTGCTTATGTATATTTACATGATTGTAACTTTACTTACAGTAGGCCTTACGCATCCTCAGCAAAACATATAGCACCATCTTAATGATCACGACAGTTCAGGAAGATACTTCGCGCATCGGAGACGTTATAAATAACTCAGCTGGCTGTTGGGCTAGTTGGCACATTAGTTAAGATAAACTAGACGCGGAACAGCCACCGCAACAAAAAAGACAGAAGGAACAGAAGGGGCATTATTACTACTTGCAATGCTGTGCAGCTCCTTATCTCTATACTATCGGCAGCGCTTCTGGACGCCGCGGGCCCTGGGAACGAAGGGCCACCGCAGCCCAAGACGGGGTTGACGCGCATACTTGTAACGATGCAGGCGTCGTCCACCGAAACGTGCGTCGCCCAATCGAACGGCCCTCCGCCTGTTCTCCTGCAATAAGCATGTGCATAGCTGAAACGTCAACACCACCCGAGTGAAACGCAAGCTTACCTGACTGCACCGTCATTCCGCGCCTCGAGCTACTCGAGCTGCCGCCACTCCGGCGGCGGCCTGCTGCTGGGGCCCAGGCGGTAAAGGCGCTTTGTCATCGTCTGTCACGGCTCCCAGCGTACCTGCGGTAGTAAGTCACAAACCACCCTTCCCATACGGGACGATCGGTAAAAAAATGCAACATCGCGGCCCACTGTTCGCGATCTGCCGACATAGCCACAGAACACCTACACAAAACAACCAGCGAAATAACGATGTCGGCAATTTCGACGCTGGCTTGGCTGGCTCGCTTATTGGCTAAAAAAGTTACTATGGCTTTGTCGCTCATCTCCAAATATGGGCTAAATTGCAGACGTTATCATCTGCTTCACAACTTAAACTAAACGCTTCACTTTTCTTTTATTTTTTTGTTGTTGCATTAACAATTTCAGATACAAAATACTATTTAATTGCACGTTTCTTTGCATCTTATGTACCCTTCACGTCACGTTTCGCAAGCATTTCATGCGTTTGCGTCATCATTGTGTACACGTCACGCCTACGTCAAATTTGACAGAAGATGGCGGAAGTCCAGAATAGCACCCACGGCAAGGCACGAACTCCCTGCGCGAGCGGCGTTCTTCTTCAAGCAACCAAAGAGGACGACCCACTAGAAGGCGCTGGAGAGGGTAACCCATTACCATGTCCCAAGGATTCTCTACAACAAATTTTTTTAGTCATTTTGTAACGTGTCACTCAGTAAGGAAAGTTACGCCACTGTCACCTACCCGCAGCATGCTTCGCATAACATCGAGTACCACGGTACGTGGGATCTGCCGAACTTTTTATCATATAAGTGCTTAGGCTTGGGCTAGTTGGTTGGTAATCATACTGGAAGGTTTTACAGCGCGCGAACACAGGAAAAAGGAATAGGGTAGACAGAAAGAGCGCTGTCTAACTTACTTTATATCGCAAAGTGGCACAACATATCAGCGGAAAAGGAAGAACAAACGCAAACATACTAGCCTAAACAAAGTGACTGTAATCAAAGGACGTGCAACAGATCCCCCACTGCCTTAACGCCCGGCCAAGTATTCACGTTCTAACCGTGATAATGCAACTGATGGGAAGCTTACGCAATTTTCACCTAGTGAGTCAATTATTTCTGCTTCGATCATATCGCGGGTTAAGTGATCCCTGTGCCTTGCCTTTATCGCGCATCGATCGAAGAGGGGGTGCAACCGCAGTCCCAGCAATGGATGCCACGGTGCCCTTGTATTAAATTATGTACATTATTTCGGTGCTCTCGCAGGCGGTCGTTTACGCACCTGCCTGTTTGGTCTACATAAGCCTTCCCACACGTCAGTGGGATCGAGTAGACGACTCCCACTGCAAATGGCACGTAGCGTGACCTGTGCGCTACAGTGCAAGGGGCAGAGTATGCGCGAGGTGTCTTAACATAGTCTCTACAATTTTGTCGGCGCAGAAAAAAACCACCTGAACGCTGGCGGCCTGGCCAATCTTTTTTAACCTGTACGATACATCTTGCACATGCGGTAGTACGACAGGCCAGCTTTTTTCGACACTGTTTCGCTTTTTAGGCTCGTAGCGGCGCTGCACGACATTCAGCAGCTTTTCTGCCACAGAAACCAGTACGTGCGCAGGACATCTGGCTTTTGTCAAACGCTCTACTTGTAGAGCGAAACTGCCATGTACAGTGTTGGGGCAGGACATTTTTAAGGCGCTAGCAAGGGAAAGGTTCGCGATGCTCCGTTTTACCAATTTTTAATGGGCCGAGCTGAAAGGCAATAGCGCCGTTTCTGTCTACTCTGTCCTTTCTTCCTACTTTCGCGCGCTGCAAAGCCTGCCAGAATGAAAAAAAGTTATCACTTTTAAAAGCAAAAAAAAAATTGCGCAGCTTCCACTTGTGGCGCAAGGCTGGAACCAGCAGTGGAGTTGGGTAGCCTTCCTTGTTGTCATTATTTTTCTCTTTTTGACAGAGGAGCTGCTAAGCTTTTCGTTACGGCGTGCAGAGCCCACAGAACAGCGTCATCATGAACCGGCACGCCCTCTCTTCTTCATCTTCAGCTTCGCTCCCAGCACACGTGCACCCATTTGTACTGCGTCGGATGCAATAACCCTGATGGGTGACAGAACGAGTACAGAGAGAGAGAGAGAGAGAGAAAGAAAGAGAAAAAGGAAATAGAGGGAAGGAAAGGGAAGAAATACAGAAAACATAGAAAGGCAGAGAAAGAAACAGACAGAAAGACAGACAAATTGTATATATATATACATATATATATATATATATATATATATATATATATATATATATATATATATATATATATATATAGTTGAAGGAGTGGTTGCCTTTGGTTGCCGTATAAGTATGAGAGGTGGCACTTCAAGAAAACTTCATTTATTACGTCGACGTTTCGGTCAGAGCCTGACCTTTCTCAAGACGTCTTGAGAAAGGTGTCTTGAGAAAGGAGTCTTGAGAAAGGAGTCTTGAGAAATAAATGAAGTTTTCTTGAAGTGCCACCTCTCATACTTATATATATATATATATATATTGTTACAAGCTGCCACCAGCGACGCCAGCGCGAAGTCGGCGACGGGATGACAGCAGGTTAGTTCGTTCCGTACGTAAGCAGAGACAGTGAAGAGATCAGAGACGTGGGAAAACAAAACAAAACAACTTTTCTCTAAGGATATTGCGGCACAAGAAAATTAATACAACACTTAATACAAACTAACAAATACATACAAACTCTATAAATCAGCTTACAAGAGAGAGAAGGATTACGAACTACACAAAAACTAACAAACACTTAAACTATTGATGCGAAAGTCCGAAGGGACAAACAGGTGAAGGCATACGTGTGATGACCGGCAGCGTTGCGTCCACGACGATCGGATGCGAGAAGTCGTCGGAGTTCTGGCACGACTGCGATGTCGGTGGTGTTGCAACGCTGGTGTTTCCGGGAGGCTAGTGCTTGAAGGCGACCTCGGGCAGGTTGAGCTAACCCGAGAGGAAGCTACGATGTCTACGTTGCAGGCGTTAATTTCTCGTCAGAACTAGACGAACGGCTAAGTTTAGGTGGCCAGCCGATACAGAGCCACACTAAAAACTTCTAGAAGGGATACTTGTTGATCTGCTTCTACACCATGTTGGCAAGCGACTAGACTGCTTAGCAGGGCCAAATCCTGAGCTTAAATCATCCTCGTGTCCCCTCATCATTTTCCTGGGGGAACAAGGGACCTCTACCTGGGTCCAATCATGCGCGTTTCATTGTTCGAAACTCCGCCCTAAAAATACACTGACCACACCCCCTTTTAATTAATCTGTTGGGGTGCTGCCATACGGCTTGTCCACCAGAAGTTTTTTTCCCGTGGGAACGGTCAGTTTGCTTGGCTCTCAGCCGGAGCGTCCTGAAGTCAAAAGCTTGTTCGGAGTACCTCGCGGCCTTTGCAAGATCCTGCCGCCGCCGCCGTAGGTACAAAGGATGAATCGTCCGCGGCGACGTTCGAAGACGGACATCCCATTCAGCACTTCCCGGCTCTTTTCAAGAGTACGCGGTTCCCGCCGGTCAGCGGGGAAGAGCGGCGCCCGTTAATTCCCCGTGACACCGGGTCGCAAAAATCGCAGTCCGTGACATATATATATATATATATATATATATATATATATATATATATATATATATATATATATATATATATATATATATATATATATATACAGGGCTGGGCAAAGATACATTGAAATTGTATCGCGATGCGATACAAGATACTCGGGCAAGAAGTATTTGAGATACAGATACAAGATACGTCCGGAATAATTGTATCCGATACGATACTTTCCAATTGTATCTTAAGATACTTCGATGCATTTGCAAATTTTCTATTATAGATCTATATAATGAAGCAGCAAACAACTATGTAGAAACGTGTTTACTTGTAAATTTCATAACTGCGACCAACTTTGTTTAATATTAACAAAATACCTGTTTGTATCACAAGATACAAACATTCTTGCTCAAGGTATATTAGTTTCATTCGTAAACAACATATTGGGATTTGTTTGGCTGCTTAACATGACAGCTCTTTAACCGCTGCGCTGTTAGTGGTTTTTGCGTGACAATTCTGTAATTTATGGGTGTCGCGGCTCTACTTGGCGACCAGCTAGCAAGTTGCCATCTACTTGCAAGAACGTCATTAAGAAGCCTCCGCACAATTACGCAAATACCACTGTGCAGTCTTACCTTGCCCGCAAGCGTATTTTTGTTTTCGTAATACCGCATATACCGACACGTGTAGAGCAGCAACAGCGTTGGTAGCCATATTGTTTGTGACGCATCGTGTGAAGACGATGAACTACACAGTTGGCGCTCACAATTAATTAAGGACATAAAACTGCAGTGATTTTTCAAATTTTACTAATCTGCTGGCGTAAAGCGTTCGCTGGGAGCATATTCACTAACGTGCACTCTTTTACCATTTCTTTGAGAGTACCTGATCGGCCAAGAAACGCCTCAGACGTGTTCTAGAGGCACAAAGCGCCGTAGGTTATCACTGCTATTCACACTATTGCCACTTCTGGCTCTGCTACCTACAGATTTGTAACAATAAGAATACTTTAGGGGACCTAGACAAAGGAAAACCAATATATTTAAGTCAAGTAGCATGGTGGTTCCGCACTAAACAATCAAAGTGAATAAGTATACAAGGTGTTGGACCCGATATTGGACCCGAGTTGGACCCGATATTAAAAAAAAATGGGTTAATTGCCGCTAAATAGTACCCAGGGTATTTGGTTTACCGTCATGTGGCACTCGCTATGGCTTGTTTTGTACTAAGCCTAACAGGTTAATTAAACAAGATCAATTATGCGACATCTTTAATATGCACTTTAGGGCCAACTGCGCTTCGACACATCGTAGAGCGCATTGAAAAACGACCGATCCATTTTTTTTTTCGCAGCGTACATGCTGCGTGGTGAATATTTCCGGGCTTTTAAAGAAAGCCCGCGAAATATTAAGTAAAACCAGGTTCGCAGACAGTTAAAAATAAGAATAAAGCAGAGAACGTATTTTAGCAGCAGGTTACAAAAGAAATATTACAACATGCAGACGGGTGAAAAAGATGACCCAAAGCTTGCACTAAGCCGCGCAAAGTTCTATACACAGCGAAGCTGATCGGTCTCATGCATATTTATTGCTTTATCTAAGCAGAACTTGGCCGTAGAGAGGTTGAATTTGGCTGTAGCGAGGCTTGAACTTGACTTGAACTTGGCTGTAGCGAGGTTGAACTTGGCTTGAACTTGGCTGTAACCTTACTGAACTTTTGCTTTATCTTGGCTGTAGCGGGGATGAACTTCGCTCTTATGGCGCATGGGACCGATCAGCTTATGGCTAGGAACAGTCTTCGTCTTTCGAGCAGAAGAGCCGAACGGCATCAGGCGCCTTCCATCGCTTCGGGGTCTTCTGGAAGCCGCCGTTGCCTTTCCCCTTACCTGGTATCAGGGGCGTAGCCAAGGGGGGTGGGGATTGGGGGGTTCAAACGCCCCCCCCCCCCGAAAATTTTCAGTTTCGCTTACGTATATATGCACGCACACATACAAACGAACGAAAGCACATACATAAAAACATGGTTGAACCCCCCCCCCGCCCCCGAAAAAAATTTCTGGCTACGCCCCTGCCTGGTATTCTCTCGTTGTACGCACTCGGGGTCCTCGGCTCGCCGCCGTCGATTCGCAGCAATTTGTTGGGCTAACTGTTGCCTTCTTTATTTTTAGTGGGCCGGTGATAAGTATGAGAACTTACCCCATCTCTGTGGCACACACCCGTTCATGATGCAGATAGCTTTTGGTTCCTCCGACAAGGAACGATTTGCTGAACAGCTTCACTGTTAAAACTATGCAGAGGACTAGGTAATGTACGGGATGCAAACGGAGGTCAGCAATGACAGCACTTGTGCTAACAATCAAATTATCATTGAAAGAACTTCTTTAACAATATATCGGGAAGAACAAAGACATAGTACGTCAGAATATTCCCTGTTACGTAAGTGCTTGTTCTATTGCATATAACGTCGGCACCGATAGTGGGACGGTTGGTAGAATCCCCTTTGCATGTAAGACGATCTGATCGTACTTATGTAAGTCAAGCTTATATCCACGAGATCATTCAAATCGCTGATGTGTGAAGAGCCGCGAGACGCAAAGCAGCCCCATTCTTGCATTCTTGAGAATTTGCAACGAAGCACCACGCAAGACAAACTTGGATTGCGACAGTATAGCGATATCAGAATTTGTGCGAACACTCCAAGCCAAAATCGAGTATTTTGGGAGTGTTTCTGCCACACAACAACAATCGTCATCCACCTCGCGTGCTTTCCTCGCGTTATCACCGCGGTCGCGGCACTTCCCGGTCACGAACGGCGCGCGCGTTATCAGCGTGACATAGCATTCTTGACAGGAAAGTGACGAGAGCTGGGTTTTCAAGAAAGGCAACGCGAGCAAGCCAGATGACGATTATTGTTGTGTGGCAGAAATACTCCCCGAATACTCGATTTTGGCTTAGAGTGAAAGACGCCGTACGCATAGGAGTACGCAGCAGAGTGCAGTGTCTATGAACAAGTCATGATATGAACACAACTAAAAACAAAGAAAACATCTAGAAAAAGAGGTAGGCTGCGCGTAGATGTTCGCACGCTCTTTTTTGTCTAGATGACTGGAGCGCCATCACGTGACTCTCCTCCACCAACAGCGACGCTGAACCTCATCACCTGTGCTCTCTGGAGCGGTCTGGCGGAAATATACAAGAATTCCACTCTTGTTAGTTTTATTCGGGTGGCTTAGTGGCAGCAATATCAGCTTGAGAACCAGAATTCCGGTCGACGTTTATTGTTTTGCATGGCGGTGATTTTATGGCAGTATCTTGTATCTTAAGATACACGATACATTGCTGAATGTATCGGAAATACAGATACAGATACTCGTTTTGCGAGACGTATCGCGATACAGATACAAGATACCCAACGAGTATCTAAGATTGTATCTAAGATACATGTATCTTCGATACTGCCCAGCACTGTATATATATATATATATATATATATATATATATATATATATATATATATATATATATATATATATATATATATATATATATATATATATATATATATATATATATATATATATATATATATATATATATATATATATATATATATATATATATATATATATATATATATATATAAGTATATATATATATATATATATAAACAACAGAAGGGAAAAGGAAATGAGAATGAAGAACGGAAAAAAGAAATTGCAAAATACAGAGAAACAAGGCAGCACGCCCAGCTCCGCACTTGCTAAAGGCGTGGCACCAAAAGCGCGAAGCTGCCTTATGTCCTTCTTCCCCTCTTTCTATCTCTTTCTATCTTTCTCTCTGCTTTTATGGCTCATTTTGTCTGTGTTTCTATTTCTTTCTCCCTTTCTCGCTCTTGCTATCTTTTACTCCCTTCCCTTTCTTTCTCTCACTATACATTTTCGCTTCCTCTTTCTTTTTATCATTTTATCTCTCTCCATCTCTATTTCTTTATCTCCATTTCCTTGTTTTTCTCTGTTTATCTCTTTCTTGCTGTCTATCTCATTTTTGTGTCACTATCTTCTATTTCATCTCTCTCTATCTATATGTTTCTCTGTATTTGTATGTTTTTTATCTTTCTTCCCTTCCTTTCTCTCAATTTTGTTTCACTCTCTCTCTCTCTTTGTGCTCGTTCTTTCGCCCATTGGAGTTATTGCATGCCACTATGGACCAATCGGCGCAGCGGTAAAGCACGCTGTGGGGGCACATGATAGCGGAGCGAAGCAGAAGAGGATGAAGAGAGCGCGCGCCGGCCGTATCTCTTTGCACGCCTTAGTTGCAGCTATGCCAGGTGCCATAGAGTTTCCTATAAATACACTACAGGGAACTCTGGGGCTAGTGTCTATGGGAGCTGTAACGATGGCGCTTCAGTCAGCATGGGAATGATGGCTAGTACACGGATTTGTTAAACTTTGTTCTTTTGGCTCCGTTTGGCTCCGTGGGACCTGCATTGGATTTGTTGCAACACGAAGTTCAGCAAACGTTCAGCAGTTCCACTTCACCACCTTAACCTTTTAGGCTGACCGATTGAATTCTGGTCTCAAGGTTCACAACGAACCATTCTTTTATCCGAAACGCAAAACACAACAGTAAACAAAGCCACAAGTGCGTTCGAAGCCGCAAGCACGAAAATTAGGCAAATGCGTGTACTACCCATCATCCTCATGGTGGCTGAACAGTCGCAGCGCCAGAGTTCACTATATGTAATATCGGGAAACTCTATGCCAGGTCTCAGCCGACGCGAGATGCCATATAAGTTAGCATTCGTTTATGACGATGATATATATCGAGGCGAATAGGAGGTTTCCCGAGATTAAACAACTCAGCTGTCAAAAACCACATAGAGCTGCAAGACGAAGCTTTGGTAAATCTATGTACTGCCAATCATTTCCATGCTGACGCTATTCGTTGCAGCTCCAATAGACACTAGCGCCAGATTTACCGCTCGTGTATTATTAAGATACTCTATGCCTTCGAGGGCCACATTTCTGCACGCTCGTCGGCGTCGTATTTCTGTGATGACATCCTTCGCTTAAAATTCGGCTGGTGTTACACTTGTGTTACACAAAAAAAGGTGAAAGACAGGCATTATGATCCTTATAGCAGCTAAGCTGTTCTGAGTTTCATGTCCGAGGTCGCGGTAGCTGTGAACGTGGCCTCGCAGTGCGGCGAAAGTGAGGCTCGGTAGAAACGGGAGGGCTGCGTGTTCTGTGAGAGGCGAGGACGAGGATGCCGAGGGGTCAACCTTCGAGATACGCGCCAAAATGGGGCAACGGGGACGCGCAGTGGAGTGTAAAATAGAGTGTGAGTGGCAGCGTTCTGGAGTTTCCGCATTCAAGATGGCGAAATTTTCTCATGAAGAACCCGCCCGACGTGAGCGCAGCGAGAGCTGACGCGAGAACGGTCATGTCGTCACCGAGCCAACCGCGATATTCGTACAAGAGAGGCCGAAACTACGCGCCAACGAACCGAAGACTTCGAGTTGAGCTAGCCTGATGAAGGACGGGCGTAAGCTTCGCTGTTTCGACAGTGTTCGCGAAGTGTAGCTGGCTGGACTATATTTACATTTATGCCTTCACTGGTTCGAAATTCTTATGTTACGCGTTTGTACTACACTGTGACCCATAGCCATCTCCATGCAGTGCCAATGGAGCCAATGCATCGTATGAAAAGCGGGTACATCCTATAAAAGAAGGCAACCATAGGCGCTCAGCTTTCCCAACGCAAAAGCTCTGCAGGCATTGTTTAATGCTCCTCTTCTGCTAGGAACGGTAACAGACTAAGTTTGAGCCAAGTACCTATCGCTATACTTTTTTATGTAATATTTCTGTACACTCGCCGGCGCCTGGTTTTTCGCAGATTATGCCGCCGCCGCCGCTATCACCAAAGTCTGTAACCCATAGCTAGGTTAAGGAATGGAAATGTTTGGCTCTGGTCCAAGTGAACAATAAATTTCACCATCTCTCACTAAAGGGAACCATGTGGGGATGGAAAGCAGCGCATGGGTCTACTTAAGGTTCCGTTCATAGCGGGCACCTTACCCGATGTTATCGCGTCCTTGCAAGTGGAGCACACCATGAATTCACGGTAGTTGCTGTTGCTGTTACTCGTCTCGAACTCTTGTTGGAGCACGCCCTCGGGTTCATCGCGCGTCCGCAGAATCTCGTTCCCCGACGCCATGACGTGATTGCTGAGAGAGTGTAAGGGGGAGTGGCCACAGCGTCTCACCCAGCCCCTTACACAGGCCCGAACGCGCTAGCGCGTGCCAGCGCGTTTTGTCTACGATACAACGCGTTGGTTCATCGCGCGTCTGCACAATCTCGTTCGCCGACGCCATCACATGATTGCTGAGAGAGTGTAAGGGGTTGAGGCCACAGCGTCTTACCCAGACCCTTACACAGGCCCGAACGCACTAGTGCGTGCCAGCACACATGGTTTTGTCTGCGTTACGCCAAGCTAGGACAGCATACGGCAGCCCGGGCCCCTGAAGTGCTCTTCACGTATCATCATCAAGGCGGTCGAAAAACAAGAGGAAGAAGATTTCTCCTTGGTGCGAGCGCGCACAGATGGGTATGCTAGATGGTAGAAAGCAGACGGTCGCCAATGAAACTACGGACAAAGCCCAGCGCAAAAACTGCTTCGCACCTAATATTGGTTACATATGATATTCGAGTTTAAGGCTACTTTGAAAAAAGGTAACTTACCTGTCAGGAAGATTAATGACATTTAGCTCGTTGAGTACATGAAATATTGTGGGCATATGGGATGGTTGCGGTTCCTGGAGAAGCAGATCTCAACCACGCGCTCTTTTCTAGCGGCCTCTCAGATCCGCTACGGCAGTGCGCGAAGCACAACGGGAACGCCGACGCGCGGGTGTCATTACTAAACACTTAAGTAAAAATTTTGGATCGCCTCGAGATTTTTTGAAATTACGGTGTCATTTTCCGTGATCTTCAGGACCATCGATTGTTGCTAAATCACAAATTGACAAAATTTATTTACTGATACCTTTCATCATGAGGTTAATAGATATATTTCTAGCGATGTCTCTTGCTCTCTTTCTATTTTATTCAAACAAACGCGTTGCCAGTGCTTTCAGAGGTATGTGGAAGAGGAATACGGTGGTTTGTGCCTCGATTGCGAAAGAGTCCCTGTTGCTGACAGACTTTGCGGCACTTAGGGAGACCTCTATCATCGACGACGATAAACCTCGTGAGATTCTGTGCAGATTGCTTGGGTCCCTTACTCACAAGCAATCAAATCTCATAAGCATCGCATTGGGTCGCTCAGCATTTCTTCGGTTCGTTGAGTGGTGGTTCGCTTTGGACTGACATTAGTACAGATTCCATGGGAGAAAACTTCGCGTTCCATCTTTCTCTAATAAAGAGGCTTTCATTTTACTCGCTTAGGATATAAAATTAGGCGAGTTGGATTACGTCTACGGTTAACAGCAAAGAAGGACACGGATAAAGAAGAGAAGAACCAACGACACGAGCTCTGTTTTTCAGTGAATGTTTCTTGCAAAGTGCATGAAATATACCGGCTCTTACAAAACCATGAACCACAAACGCATTGGCCATGTTGCCGCGGGGGTACAGCCCCATGGACGGTGTGCCAGTGCTTGTGTGTCCGTAGACAGCGCCAGTGCTGTTTCGACCATGCTTTTTTACAGGAGAGCTGTTATACGCTAATTTGCAGCTGATCGCTGCGTCCGTAGACCCAAAACCGTTACCGCCAATCGCGTATCTTGGAGCCTTAAAGTGGAACCTCTTGCACCCCACATAGAGTGGCGGTAGAGACTATCGCATTAAAAAAAAGAATAAATGAATAAAATCAAATAAGTTTTGTTGATAAGGCGGGATTTAACACGGGCCCACCCGCTCCGTAAGCCAGTCTCTTGACAGGGTCACACAAGCGTGCTTGCCTAAAGGGAATGCATTTAGAGGGAGGCGAAAGGGCAAAGCGATTTTGCTCGTGCAAGTAAATTGGTCTTTCGTAAAACCAAAATCAATATTCTTGCCACGAGCAGTCGCTTGGTCAGCTAGAGAACGCGCAAAAAGAAATGCAGGTAGCGACGCCACCTTGGAATATCCACACCAATCATCGTCCCGTCATAGATTTTGACGGTGTCCACTGAGCCCTACGTAGTTCCTAATCGAAAAAAAATGAAATACATTGTCCTCTGAAGGGGCCAGAAACTCAACGTACTAAGTTTCAAGAAATTTCGTTTGGCCAAAGGGACCAACGTATGAAAAATACGGCTTCAAATCTGAGATGACACGTGCGGCGATTTCGGCGCGAAATTATAACATGAAGCTTTGACCTCGATTCTCCCCCTAATACTAAATTTATAATGGTAGAATGTTATTTAAAAAACCAATTCATTGATTCTCTTTAGGGTGCCTTTAAACGATATGAATGCGTTGTACCAGCCGTGCAAAACAAATGAGAAAAGGTGACACTTTCTACGAAGGTTCCGTTCACTTTCCTGGTAGTAGAATTAATGACCTCTGCAGGACGAAATCAAAGTCTACATGAACAATGGTGCATATGCGAAAAATTGCTCCTTTGCGACTATTTAGATGCGTTGTGTCGTGTGTCTATTTAACCGCTGCTCAGAATGCTGACGATCGTTAGAAAAAAAAATTCGGTTGATCCCTCCGTCATAGGAATCGGAATAACACGAAAGTAAAGCGTGCCCTTACAGAAGAAACTGAATGCTTACTGTACATTGATATAAGAGAGTTTGCACAATGTATATTGATGTCTGGCAGCTAATGGCGCCGTTTAACGTGTATGCACCCACTTTGATGATTGGTGGTACATCTCCATCCCGACGACTAACGTCCATGTTAAATGATGAAACAAACCCTTGTGGTAGCAGTATTTAACGGTGAAAGCGTAATCAGAGAACGAGGTGTGATAGCCAGAAGAGCGTCGCATATTGGACGCAGAACTTGGTCGCCATCCCGCGGCATGTTAAAATGTGATTAAACACCACGGCCGGACTAGGGGGAAACGCAAAGCGCGTCGTGCCGCCCCGGTAGCCCGGCCGCGATATTCTTCGGGGCGAGAGCATGAGCATGGAACGCGGTGTTACAGCCAGGTGAGGCAGGCGCGCGTCGCAGAGCTATTTTTGGGTTTGTATTAGCGTGATGCGGAGCGAAGCCGACGCTTTTACGACGCTTGGGCAAAGGTCGCCACCTCGCGGTGTGTTAAGGCATCGACAAAATTCAACTTCTATTGAAAACGCGCCGAATGGGACGGACGCGTAACGCGTTGCAGGTTCTAGTCGCGGAGGCCACAGCAATGACGAATTACTTTACCTTACCACTCCCAGAGGTCAACAACACCCAGCCGACCGGAAGATTGGTAGATATAAAAGGCGCGTTCGTAAAGCCTCCCGAGTCTGTGACCGTGGCGCAGTGGGTAGCGTGCCCGGCATCTGTTGTTGCGGACCAAGCGGTCGTGGGTTCGATGCCCGTTGACGGTACCTTTTTTTCTTTGCCATCTGTCTGTGTATATTTTTTCGACATCATTTCCGTGACGGAAATACGTCACTGAAGTCTTGGTGGACCCCGGCATAAAACACTTTCGTGTTAAAAAAGCCGTTACCGCGCGAGGAGGTTAAAAAAACTCACATGGTTCCTCATGTGTTTGTCTAAGACGACTTGAAGGTGAAAGCCTTTTTCGTCTTCTTTTCATTGGATGTATTGGTCCTCTCCCTCTCCCCTCACGAGGTTTTGTGCTGCCTCCGGGATCGGAGGCATCGAAAGCTTTAAGCAGCTCACCTTTTAGCACTGCCTCCGTTAGTGACAACCTTTGACCAACGGATGACTTCATGTGATGGACTGGTCATGTGACGTCGCAAAATTTTGTGATTTATGGCCCCAGGAAATAATGACCATAATGTCAATATTTTCTCCATCACTCGTGTTGACGGCGATCTCGCCAACGGCTGGTTTTCGCGTTTGATGAAGCATCTAAGGCTTTCGCTTTAAAAATGCTGGAGAGGAAGCACTCGCAGCACCTTATCCGCCAAAGTGAAGCCAGCGCTTGTCCAACCTTCATCTCGAAAAAAAAATGCTATCTTAGAGCATTGCTGGTTTAGTGAAAAAGTTGTTTTGCTTTATTATTGTGAACTGTAAGTTCAATATTATATAACAGATAGTCGTTACGGAGGGAATTACATATCGAAATCTGTATTGACGGCGATGTCTATCCAGTGGAGCCTTGTAATAAGGGCCCCACCCGCAATGAACCACTTTTGTTTTCAATAAATGTTGTTTCTCTCTCTCTATTGATATTTGCCTACACATTCAGGATTATTGTAGAAGCCTGAAGCACAACGGCACACATTAAGCAGGTATCTGCCCGAAAATAATAGAGAATTGTGCGTGTTGTTTCCATGGCATTCAAACTGCCCTTGGTGACTGCCTGGCCGTTTCGTAGTATTTGTAGTGTTTTCTCGTCGACTATTCCAAAATTCAATTCTACGTTACCACACGTAGCAATAATTACAAACAGTAGGATGCATGTCTACATAGCAAGGCGAAACGTCGCAGCATGTGAAGCCGTACAGCATAATACATTGCACTTTTATGCGTAATGGGCAGTAAAACGGAAAAAGAAGAAAGAACTGAAAATTTCACGACCCAGTTTTCTCCTTGCTTTCAAGGTAACGAATCCTTCCTGAGGAAAAACGATGGCCACATGAGAGCGACTTCTCTTACCATTTATTTCTGTTGACGTTGCACATACGTTCTGGGGCATCCGGAGTGTTCACAAAGTCCGAAAAAAGGACTCACAGACGGCTAAACACAAAGGACTCTGCAGTCCATAAGGTAATGGGATTCTTTGCATCGGGCAGCTGAGCGGACGGGGAGACCGCGTGAGCCTACCGGTCGAAAGAAGACTTACCCACCACACGGAGACAGAAGCACAACACAGAAGCGTGAACAGTGGAGCCTGTCTTTATTTCGAGGTGCCTTTGAAGGAAACTTTAGGCTGAGATGCGCGTCATTCTCAGTTCAGGAGACATGGTGTAGCTGTCTGTCAGTGCATAGGGGCTTCCCTTTGCCTTGGGTATGTCCTTTGTTTTTATCTTCTTTCTTCAGTGGAGCCAGGAGCCACACTCTAAATGTTGTGGAGGCTCTCTCAGAGTGAATTATTTCTTTCAGATCAGCTGTTGGATGTCTTCATCACCGATAACGTTATCATTCGAAACGTTTGTGTTCAGGAAGATACCGTGCTCTAGGCTACTTAAATAACCCTTAGGAATTGAGTAGTTACTTATTACAGTTTGTGCCAGCGTTTCGCTTTCACATTTTAACACAATAATGTTTAAGAGCTCGTTCCGCAGAAATTCCGGTGTCGGTGTCGGTGTCGTTGGTTGTGAGCGCAAAATCTCATCTTGTCCGGGACCGAAAAATCAAGACGCAAATAAAATATAATGAAAAAAAAACGCCAGGCCTGCGCGGAAAGCGCAGCACACTCACAGCGAAAGCTCGACGAGCGGCATTTCTAGAGCCTGTTCTAAACTCTCTTAGGGCTACTAATACAAGTACACTAGCAAGGTACCCACTACGCCATAAATCAAAATTTTGTTGGGAAGCACCTATTAAGCCATTATTTGTCAATCTGCGGAGAAGCGAGGTACCAGCTACACGTCTGTAAGGCATTATGTGCACTTTGTTGACGCTACGAATGATGACGATGTAGAATTGTGGCCTTTTGTAATGGGTTGGAAGCTTTAAACGGGCCACCAGTTATGTAATTCGCATTGGGTGACGCCCGGTCACAATTTCCCTCTCCCATCATGCTGTATAACATAGGTTGGCGTGGAAGGGAGAAGGTGGGACAAAGAACTTTATTGAGACCCCGAAGAAACGGATCATGCGCTTATGAGCTTCCTTGGCAACCAATACAAGTGCACTTGCGAGGAACCCACTGCGCTATAAATCATTGTAATTTTTGAGAAGTTTGGAAGCAGGCACTGTGCCATATTTCGTCATTCTACGGAGAGCCGTGGTACCTGCTAAACGCATGTAAGGCATTATGCGCACTTTGTTGATGCTCTGCCTGATGACGATGAAGAATTATGGCGGAGGCCTTTGTAATGGGTTGGGAGCATTCAACAACCTACTCGTTGAGCAATTCGCAATGTGTGACGCCTTGTTACAGAATTCGCGTTGTGCGACAGTTGGTGCTTATTTTACTCTTCTACCACGCTATATTGCAAATGTTAATGTGGTTCCTTCTCGACATGAAGCCTGCATAGGACCTTTTTGCAAAGCAGTTTCAAACACCGGCATGGCTCAGAGGTTGATTACTGGGCTCCCACGCAGAGGGCACAGGTTCGAACCTCGTTCCATGCTGGAATTTTTTTCTTATTTCTCGAGCGATACTGGTTACAGACACCGGCGGAGGCGGCGGCGGACAACTACGGCGCCAAAAACGACCGCTGAAGTGATCTCACAACAGCTTTCGCTGTAAAATCTTAGGTTCCAGTAAGAATCGTGGCCAGGCCGTCTACGTGGCAAGCAGGCGTTCTAACACAGAGCCACCCCATTGCTTGGAACTACACTGACATTAACTTTAATGCTTCAAACTCATACGCGTCCTGTGTACAGGTGTCACAGTACGAGATATAACGTCGCATTAAAATGGGGTCAACTTATATTGCCATTAGGCATGTGACGTTGCCATGACTCCACAGATCTCCAAAATGTGTGCCGTCATCATGACGACGTAATGACACCACAGAACGTGATGTCACACGATGACGTCATCGCATGACATAGTCGCTTGATGAAAGGTGGGTCGATCACGGAGGCAGTGCAATACCAGTTGAGGTGCAGAAAGCTTTCGCACGGGGGTCGGGGCAAAATGAATAGTTCGACTGAGAAGAAAAAAAATGGCTTTCGCATTGAAGTCGTCATAGGCGAATGCATGAGCAATCTTGTCAGTTTTAGTCGTGCTCGCGTTTCCGTGGCCGCGGAATGCGCCTTCTGTGGGACTGATGAAGGTTTGAGAAAAGATTAAAGACATCATGATGGTGCCATCCTGAAACAGTTTTCGATGGAGGACCCAACCTACAACAAAATTCTGCGCTTACACATTGCTTAGGTCTCTACAAAGGAGATTCTGCAAGAATTTCAAAGCGAAGCATTTTACCGGTAGCCAATGCGCGGGGGGAGGGGAGGGCACGGCTAAAATCCGTATAGGGCTTGACGGCTATGGGAACAGAATATAGGGGACATAGAGAAAGAGGGTGGGGGTGCCTCGGCATAGTCTGGTGGCGTTGCTGCGGTATGATGAAGAACACTGCGAGAAACCGAAACGCCATTGCGGTGGAGCGCGATCACTCCAGAGGAACAAGCGGAAAGCATAGCCAGCAGTAACACGGATACAGAGAGCGAAAGCGCAGCCGTACAAAAAAGAGGAGAATGCTGCCAATGACCCTGACCGACAATTCGATCGGGCTGGTTGGTAATGATCCGTGATTGTAGGTAGCGCGATACTTGACGAAGGACGAATACAGAAAACACAAGCTCTTCTTTTTTCTCCTTTCCGTAACCGTCCTTCGTAAGGTGTCGGCCAACCGGCAATGAGGCATTCAAGACCCTGAGTCTGACGAAGAATGCCGCCGTCTTCCGTTGGTCTCACCGGAGGAACGAGCGGAGAGGTCTCTGCAGCAGAATTGCGAATACAATCGCCGATACAGCTTCGCTCGTCATTCGTCCCCACATGAATATTGCGGTCGCAGGAATGTTTTTCCGGATCTTCTAATTTAGTCATCTTTTTTTTATTCCTCTGTAAGCATTCCATGTCATCTGATCACGAAAAAAACGTGGATCCGCATGGAAACGCGCAACTGTGTATAGGGGCGAATGTATTCTTACGTTGCGTAGGACAGTGCTACCTTACCTCAGAAGAAAATCAGGACTACAGCGACCGCTAGAAGTAACCATAGCATCAAAGCTAGAGTGCAATATAAGTGACAAGCAATGTAAGTCACAAGCTCTTTGACAACTGTATTATACTCTATCTCACAAGCTCGTTGTAGCAGGGTGCAACTAAGAGGTGTGAGGAAGCCACATGCTTGTGGAGCACACTGTAGTTATATTTGTAATATCGATGTAATTCGCAAAGTTAAGACAACTGCTTTCATCCGGCACGTGCTACGTCACAGTGCTACGTGAGGAGATAATCATAATCACAATCACAATATGTCCGTCATATGCCTTGAATTATTACATGTCTGCGCATACGCTGACGCGAACGCCCGCTTCGACCAGAACTCGCCCTTGATACTTGCCACTGTCCTGATAACAATATGTGAACGTTGGAAACGGCTATCGCTTTGTGTCATCTCTTGCTGAGAACCAAGTGTGATGCATGTTTTTTCTTTGTTGCTGCGATCAGCAGCTTGTTCGCCCACGCCTGCTAAGCTTTCTCCCTGAGAATTGGAGACTGAATCTTCGAAACACTGCAAAACTGTCACGAATACATCGCTGTCGAAGCGTCAGGATGCAAATACAACGCAAACACAAGCGTCGGTTTAGAATTTATTGACCACACAGCCCACGACAGCGACTTTATAAATTCAAGCGGAATTAAACAGCTGCGAGGGGTGCCTCCATGTTTTTTGTGGGCCCTGCTGTTGCTGCCCAACGGTAAAAGCGTTGGTTGCTGCGGTGTGCTCGCTTTACTCGCCCCAGTCATGAGCGCCGACGCTATGAGAACGCTTAGCAGACGACGCGGCGCGAGTGAACACATCGTGACGGATTTTCTTTATTCGTATTGGCGAAGTGACCCCGTAGCCTTCACAATGCTGGAACCAGCTTGTGAGATGAACTATATAGAGACGGCGCAACACTTACCATACATGCCGAATGCGAACCGCAAGGCTAAGTGAGCATATTTGTAACTTTAGTGATCTTGCCATGTTACTTGAAAGTATGGAATATACGGTTCGGACACCGTGCCTGTACACATGATAAATGTTTTACATTCATGCATGTGCTTCTCTTGTTTAAATCTGCACCTTGCTTGATAAGGAGCTCGTAGCAGACATTGAACCATAACCTCCCAGGTGTTTTCGTTATCTTGCAGTCGTTTGTTTAAAGGATAAAAAGGAGCGGTATCATTCTTTCATCGTAGATTTTTGGTCTGTAGGTTTTCAGTATGGCTACTTAAAGGGGCACCATAACTTTTCAATGTAACCAGATAGAGCACGCAGGCTTTTCGCGATGACTTAGCCTAGGTGTGCACGATCGGCTTTGGCTCAATTGACAGTCGTGCCTGGAGAGAGCTCAAGAAACTGATTGTGCTCTGCCATATTAGAGTACATACCATACTTTAAATCGTAAACCATTTTGCCAATCTCATGACGGCCTTCAGTGGCTAGTGTAACTGATGTAATGTAACTGATGGATGCATGTAACTATGCCGCAGTCGTCTTCTACAGCACACGATAGTGCTATAGGCACCCGTCACTGACCAGAGGGCGCGATGGAGCTCTTATCGAACGCCTGAGTGTTGAGGGCACCAGCCGCCAGGGATACCAAGAAAATGAAACGCTCGCTGGACACATCGACGCGCTCAAGTGTCTCCCTTCTGGGCGCCTCTTTCAACGAACGCTTCCTACGTGCGTTCGTAATCACCTCAGGGATGTTGCCACCGCCTTCAATGCAGCACAAACGCGTTTAGAACGCGCTCTTTTCAGGCTGTGCCAAGGCAGCAGAAACGCTACAAACGCGTTTCAAACTCACTGCATTGAGGCGATGGCAAGTCACGTTCAAGTCAAGGAGCGTTTCTGAACATAGAGGATGCGGAGGATAGACACTCGATTTTGCTGCGTCTACTCGCTAGGCTGTGTTTTCTGGCGCTACCATCGTATCTCGGAAACTGCATTGCAGGGTGCCTATGGCGAGCTAGAAAGTAGCATTCTACATCGTCTCAACTCTAATGCGCCAGCGTTATTTGACTCATTTTGCGACCCCGCTCTAGCCTGAGAGCGTTGGCAGAAAAATGGAACATACGTCACGTCATGATCCAAGGCGTGTACGTGGTTGTTCGGAAAGCAAGCGTTGTAACTGCGAACGTTAGCACACGATCGACTAGGTGGTGTTGAAGAACGACTGCGCCAAAGGCAATAGGAGCCCGACTATCCGCAGTGAAGTAACGTTCTGACCTAGAGATGGCTGATTAGCTTCATTAATCGATTACTGATTAACCGCAAGCAAGTTTAGCCAATAATCGCTAACAATACAGCTTTTTTGGTCGATTAATCGGCATTTTGGCATTGATTTGAAGAAGGCTGACACAAAGGTTACATGCAGTACGACCCCACTTATTTGGTTGGTAACAAACAAGAAAAAATAGAAGTGCGTGACTGATAGGTTGGCAAATAGTATTATTCATTTTGTAATCACTAAATATCAAAATTAATGTCACGTGATTTATTCACGTACAAACTGCGAGAACGCCGTGGAACGTCAAGGGCCAAGATCCAGGCAAGCGCAAGCTCGGGGCGCGTGGCTGTCGCTCGCACTGTGGCTTGCTTTCTTCGCTCTTCGTCGTCGTCACGTACTCTTCACTACATTGGCCCCTGGTGAATAGCGGAGCCATCCTGGCGACCTAAGGCGTTGTCAGTATAGCGGGGTCGTAATAGGGCTTCAGGCGGCTCACATGGACGATTTCCCGACCACGACGACGTAAATCTTGGGATGCTGTCAGAGGCTTAGCCTCATAATTGACAGGAGACGTGCGAGAAAGAATGCGGTAGGGCCCCTGATATCGGGCACGTAATTTCGAGGAAAGGCCAGGAGTGCTCAATGGGATCCAGAGGCAAACGAGGTCACCAGTCGTGAAAGTAGAGAGAGGTCGGTCGGTGTCGTGCCGTAGCTTCTGGTGGCCTTGGTCCTCGGTGGTCAGCGAACGGGCTAATTGTCTGCAATCTTCGGCGTATCTGGCAACGTCAGAAATTGCAGTATGTTCAGACGAGTCCGGCGTATAGGGAAGCATAGTGTCCAGCGTGCAGGACGGGTCGCGTCCGTATAAAAGAAAGAAAGGTGAGAAACCGGTGGTCGCGTGCGTTGCGGTGTTGTACGCGTACGTGACGAACGGCAGGACGGTGGCCCAGTTGGTCTGGTCTGATGCCGTGTACATTGTCAACATATCACTGAGTGTGCGATTAAATCGTTCCGTGAGGCCATTCGTCTGCGGATGATATGCGGTGGTCATTCGATGAACGATGTTGCACTGGGCGAGCAAGGCCTGAATAGCGTCAGACAGGAAAACACGCCCTCTGTCACTCAAACGTTCACGGGGAGCACCGTGGCGAAGGACAAAGTTGCGTAAGATAAAAAACGCAACCTCTCTTGCGGTAGCCGTTGGAAGTGCTGCAGTCTCTGCGTAACGGGTGAGGTGGTCCACGCCAACGATGATCCACCGATTCCCAGAGGAAGTCGGGGGAAGCGGGCCATATAAGTCGATGCCGACGCGGTCGAATGGACGTCCCGGACAAGGTAGAGGCTGAAGTGGACCGGCTGGGCGTTGAGGTAGAGCTTTACGCTGCTGACAAGCAGTACAAGCACGTACGTACTTGCGCACGAACGTGTACATGCCGCGCCAGTAGTATCGCTGACGCAAGCGGTTGTAAGTCTTCAGAGCGCCAGCGTGGGCGCTTTGCAGGTCGTTGTGAAAAGCAGTGCAGACTTCTGTGCGCATGTGGCGCGGGATCACTAGCAACCACACCCGACCGTCAGGTGCGTAATTACTCCGATAGAGGAGGCCGTCGCGGAGTGCGAAATGCGTGGCTTGACGACGGAGAGTTCTTGACGCTGGATGAACCAATGAACCAGTCAGAAAGTCGACGAGTTCGGAGATCCACGCATCCTTGCGTTGCTCCGACGGCATGTCTGCGAAGTCAAGGGGCGTCAAGACAGCTGACGTGGCTGACGGCGAAGCTGTGTCAGACGGTAACGGTGAGCGGGATAGCGCATCAGCGTCCGAGTGCTTGCGGCCGGATCTGTACACAACACGAATGTCGTATTCCTGCAGCCGAAGCGCCCAACGACCGAGGCGGCCTGAAGGATCTTTCAGAGATGAGAGCGAACAGAGCGCGTGATGGTCCGTGACTACTTCGAAGGGGCGGCCATAAAGGTACGGACGGAACTTGGTCAAAGCCCAGATTATGGCGAGGCACTCTTTTTCAGTGACTGAGTAGTTGCACTCCGCTTTCTTCAGGGTTCGACTCGCGTAAGCAACAACGTACTCGTCGTATCCTGGTTTTCGTTGAGCCAGTACAGCACCAAGACCGACACCGCTGGCGTCAGTATGGACCTCCGTAGGCGCATTAGGGTCACAGTGACGGAGTATCGGAGGTGACGTTAATAAGCGCCGTAGCGCCATGAAAGCTTCATCGCACTCTGGTGACCAAGCCGACAGGCCGTTAGAGGCTGTCAGTAGGTTGGTAAGAGGTGCGATGATAGAAGCGAAGTCGCGCACAAATCGACGAAAATATGAGCACAGCCCAATAACGCTTTGGAGCGTCTTGATGGAATTGGGCTTGGGGTACTCGGCCACGGCACGAAGTTTAGCGGGATCCGGAAGAACGCCTTCCTTGCAGACGACGTGACCTAGTATGGTGAGTTGGCGCGCAGGAAAATGGCACTTCTTGATGTTAAGTTGAAGGCCAGCAGAGGCGAGGCACGTGAGAATAGCGCGAAGACGAACAAGATGAGTCGGAAAATCGCGGGAAAATACAACAATGTCGTCAAGGTAGCACATGCAGGTATTCCACTTGTGGCCACGAAGGATGTTATCCATCATTCGTTCGAAGGTAGCTGGGGCATTGCAGAGTCCGAAGGGCATCACCTTGAACTCATAAAGCCCATCGGGAGTAACGAACGCAGTCTTCGGGTGGTCAGGGTCAGCCAGTGGAACTTGCCAATAGCCCGATCGTAAATCCAAGGATGACAAATATTCTGCTCCTTGCAAGCAATCGAGGGCATCGTCGATGCGTGGCAACGGGTATACATCCTTCCGAGTTATCTTATTCAGGCGGCGGTAGTCGACGCAGAATCTGATGGAGCCATCCTTTTTGCGCACAAGCACGACAGGGGACGGCCAGGGGCTCTCAGATGGCTGAATGACTCCGCGCGTGAGCATATCATCGACTTGTTCATTGATAACACGGCGCTCTTCCGCCGAAACGCGATATGGTCGTTGGCGTAAAGGGGCATGACCACCGGTGTCGATGTGGTGCGCGACGCTCGTTGTGCGACTCAGAGATGGCTGACCGCAGTCGAAGGATGAGCGGAACTCTTCTAGAAGGGCCAATAGTTCGCGTCGATGGTCCAATGATAGATCCGGGGACACAGAAGGGTGAAAAATGTCTGACTTCGGAGGTGCCGCATCAGGGGCCGTCATGGCATTCAGCTGGTGGTGAAGTGGGGCTTCAGCGAACTCCAGAAAGCGAAGCAGGTCAACGGCATGTATGCTTCCCAAACATTCCCCGCGAAGTAGACGAACGGGCGAGGTGCGCAAGTTGGCACTCGGCATGATGGTAGCGCCGCATTCGACGGTGAGTACGGCAAACGGCAGGCGTAGGGCGTGGCGGCGGAGAAACAGCTCTGACGGGGCGAACAGGACAGCGCCGTCAGGAGCGGCCGGACAAGTCAAGGCGACAAGGGTGGACGTGTTTGGGGCTACGTCAGCGTCGGTAGCAATGACAAGTTTACATGCGTCAGATATGGTAGGCCCCGAAACAGAAGATTGCAGCGGCGTAAGGGCGACTTCTGCTCGGGCGCAATCTATGATGGCGCGATGACGTGAAAGGAAGTCCCAGCCGAGGATAACGTCGTGAGAGCAGGACGGCACAACGAAAAACTCAATGACGTAAAGTTCTGCTTGAATATTAACGCCCGCGGTCCACACGGCTGAAGGTGCTATGAACTGCGAGTTCGCAGTGCGGATCATGAGTCCTGAGAGCGACGTGGTCACTTTTTTTAACTGGCGGCAGAGGCTCTCGCAGATTACGGAAACGGCGGCCCCGGTATCAATTAGCGCTTGGGCCGTGGTCCCTTCAACATTGAAGTCAATAACGTTTTGCGGCGAAAAAGGCGGAGGCCTTGGGCAGTTCGCTACGGATGCAGTTCTTGCCTCCGGAACTGCAGCGATCAGTTTCCCTCTTGCGCAGCAGGTCGGCGACGCATAGGTGACAGGGAACGTCGTCGAGGGGACGGTGACCGGTGGGTGTCGTTGGGTCGTTGATCACGGGCATACTCCGGTGGCGACCGGGACGAACGACGCGACCGGCCTGCCGTCGGCGTCGAAGTGAGGAGGGCGTAGTTTGGGGGCGACCTGGACGACGACGCAACTGGCATGCCCACGGCGTCGAATGTTGGAAGAAGCAGGCGACAATGGCGAGCGACGTGGCCGGCGAGGCCACAGGAGAAACAGATGGGCCGATTGTCCGGGGTTCACCACGCGTCGGAGCGGCGGAAAGACGGAGCCGAGGGGGTTGGGATGGGCGGCGACGAAGCATACGCGGATGTTGGCAAGACACGGGGCGGCGTAAGTGGCCGAGGTGGAGCGTGAGGCATAGATTGGTGATACGCGGTGGTCGCCAAGGCATGGGACAGCATCAGTGATCGAGGTGGAGCAGAGGGCATAGGGTGTTGAGGGGGCCGAGCAGCAACGGCGGCGTAGGCAAGCGGCGCAGTGACGGGCGGTTGTTGGAACATGGGTGGGAGAGCCTCAGCAACTTGCGTCCGAATGGCTTGTTGAATGCCCGGAGCCAGAGGATGCGCCGGCTCGTGAGTGAGCAGCAGTAAGGACAGCTGGCGTGCGACTTCTTCACGGATGAAGTCTTTGATCGTGGGCTGGAGAGTCGGCTGAGCGGCCGGAGGACAGCTAGCTGCAAGCTGGAGAGCGTGTCGGGGGTCGGGAGGGCCTGTCGAAACTCTGACAGAGTGAAACTAGCGCAGCGACTGTGGTGGGATTCCTCGCGAGCAGCAGCTGGAAGGCGCCGTCCTCGATGCCCTTCATGATGTGGGTGATTTTGGCCTCCTCAGGCATAGCGGAGAACATCCTCGGTGTAACCCGTGTAGGTCTCACCCGGTTGTTGTGCACGCTGACGCAAGCGCTGCTCGGCGAGAAGCTTGCGAGCCGCAGGCCGTCCAAAGACGTCCTTGATAGCAGTCTTGAAAGCTGACCAAGATGGAAGCTCGGCCTCGCGGTTGTGATACCACAGTTGGGCTATGTCGGCAAGATAGAATTGCACATACCCAATCTTCATTGGATCGTCCCATCTGTTGCTGGCGCCGACTTTGTCATACCTCGACAGCCACTCGTCCACGTCCTATTCACCGGAGCCCGAGAAGATGGGGGGGGGTCCCGCTGAGGATACACGGCGCCACAAGTGACGTGGACAGCCGAAGGGCCAGGCTGGGAAGGAGTCTCGGAGGCCATGTTGGTATCACGAAGGGGGGGAAGCTTACGGGAGCGAAGATCCAGGGTCGTAGGGGAAACCCACGTACCTCCACCAAATGTCACGTGATTTATTCACGTACAAACTGCGAGAACGCCGTGGAACGTCAAGGGCCAAGATCCAGGCAAGCGCAAGCTCGGGGCGCGTGGCTGTCGCTCGCACTGTGGCTTGCTTTCTTCGCTCTTCGTCGTCGTCACGTACTCTTCACTACATTAATAATGATTTCTGACGGCATTATTACCATGTGGTATGAAACGTAACAACACGGAAAATCAGACTGACTATGACGCTAACTTGATGTGATAAAGAACTAATTCAGAATACTATTCAACACTATATAGCCCATTAATAAGTTCGACAGAAGAGTGTCGCTCTCACTCGCCGGATAAACAATGCGTCGACCGCCCCGCGCGGCAGGAGACGCGGAGGGGTCACTTCACACGCAGCTAAGGCTTCATTCACGCGCGGCTTCACCTAGGAGCGTTGGGCTGTAGCGCACTGCTCAGACACGCAGAAGTAACAACTATGACGGTTGTTTCTCAGTATTCGACCTGTGTAGGCCTATGCGTTCTTTTCGAGCGTCCTTCCTTGTGTTTGAGCAGCGCGCTGCAAGTGTCGAGCTGTGATCTTTGTATGCGCTCGTCTTGTGTGCGTTCTTTTCGTGCGTCCTTTGTGCTTCAGGAACGTTGGAAGTATCTAGCTGCTTGCCGTTCTTCGTGCGGCATGCTTATTTGTTGTTATCCCATTCATTGCGTCGCGCTTGCGGCAAAACTGACTTTTTTCACAAGTGTGACACTACGTGCTGGTGGAATTTTCCACCAACTGTAGTGCCCCTTTGTGTTGGGATAGATAGATTTCTCTTGCAGTGTTATGAGGAGTTGGTTTTCGCACTTTCTATGGGAAGTACGCGTCTCGTTTTCTCCGAGAAAGAACAGCGGTAATGGAATCAGCGCCAACGCTCGAAGAAGCGCGTTTTTTTTTCTGTCGGAAATGACACTAAGTGGCTGCCTCACAACGCCCAGCCTCAGCAGCTGTCTTCGCTGTGTTACATATTCGCAATGGTGGAAGGGCTCTGAACTTTTCCTACGGCAGGGGTGCCTGCGATTCGGTTGGCAGGTTGACTAGATACGTTATTCATCAAGAGGAAATCTTACCTAAAAGTTTCTATCTCAATGCACAGCCTCGGAATAATCACTTTACCCATTGCACCATGTTGGTTGAGATATGGTTATAAGGAAATAGACAAATACAAGATAATTGGGAGTTTTAGCTTGTAACGTATACTTATTTACATTACTGTTACCGAATTACGTTTACCGTTTTACAGGAACTCGAGTTTTAGTAAAGTTTTTTAGCTGCCCAAACGTAAACCTTTACTTACGTACGTAAACCTTAACGTTTGCGCAAACCACTAAATGGTGATGATAACATCATTTAAACATTTACCTGCCTGCACAGTTTCGCGTGCTCGCGTACCTTTCATGATGTGCACCAATGTTTGTGCCATGCCTGCAACCTCATTACGAAACATCATTCAGATATCAAATGAACGATAACATTCCATGAAGTGTTGATACAAAAATACGAACCTTGGCCCGAGCCCAAAGCTCAGTCTCATGTTCGAGGCGATAAAATACGTTCAATGAAAATGAAAAATAGTAATGATTTTGGGGGTTCTTTTACATCCAGGAACCACGCTTTACCTGTAAGAACGCCGTAGTAGAGGGCTCCGAAAAATTCGACTATCTGGTGTTCTTTAACGTGCACCTGAATCTAAGAATACGGGCATCTAACATTTCGCCTCCTTCTAAAGACTGACGTCGCGGTCGGGACTCGATCCCGCGACTTTCCGGTCAGCAGTCAAGCACCATAACAACTAGACCACCATGCAGGGTAAGGGAAAGTTTAATAACGTGAACGACCGAGTTTATACCTCATAGAAAGAGCTCCATGAATGCTTTAAACAGAACGTAAGGTTGAGAAAGGACGAGTAATGAAAAAGATAACAGTTCTACTGAGAATCCAGGTGACAGAGTTAATAGCGCTCGCATATTAAAGTAAAGTTCTGGCCGTTGACAGCCTCAGTTTATGCCCGGCCCCTCTCAGGTTGTTTAATGCTCGATGACTACACCGCAGTCTGCTGAAGCGTCGGATTGCCTTGTTCGGTCCGAAGCATTGCCGCAAAAGTTTTCGCTCAGTGCCCAACGAACAAAACTAAACACGGTCACCGGGCTCGTACTTGATGTAACACGGAAAAAATGAAAATATTTTTCCTGCCAGCTGTTGGTTATTCGTTCGTTCTTGATACGTTAGCGGGCACACGTGTGTTCTTGATTCGTGAGAGGCGGCGGCGTCGAGAATGTCTTCGTCGTAACGTATGGTCGCACCGCATCAGACGCAGTTGTTGGCCTTCCGCCATAATGAGCTTGAACTGCGTCACCTACGTTGCATCATACACAATGTGCGGTGAGGTTACTTACCGAAGGATGGAGTCAGTGAGTGACAACATTATTCGGAATGATGGAATCCTTGCGTTTAACGGCTACGAAAGCTCCGAACGCGTCTGTGAGCTTACTATTTGGACACTGTAACGCCACTTCTGCGCGTGGCTGGTTGTTGCCCTGCTATGGATCATCGTCTTGCATTACAATATATATCGAGTAAACTGAACCATCAAATCGACTAATGTTATTAAAAATGCGAGCCAGCGATGGACGAAGAAACAGAACTACCGTGTTTTTCTGTTTGCTTGGATATTAATTTAGGTTGTTTTTGTCCCCCGCCACGGTGGTCTAGTGGTTAAGGTGCTCTGCTGCTGACCCTAAAGCTCGCGGGATCGAATCCCGGTCGTTGAGGCCACATTTTGATGATGGCGGAATGCCAGAGGACCGTGTACTTAAATTTAGGTGCACGTAAAGAGCACCAGATGACGAAAATTTTCGGAGCCCTCCACATCGGCGTCCCTCATAATCATGTGGTGGTTTTTGGGACGTAAAACCCCAACAATTAATATTGTCTGTTTCATTGAGAATTTCTATTACTTATCACAGTTTATCTTCGAATGTAATGCATGTCGCAAGTGAGAGGCTACATTTTTAAAAAATAAGAAAAAAGCTTACTGACAACAGAAGCGAATCTAACACGCCCCCTCAGAATCTAGATCCCACACAATCGTAGTTAAGTGACCGTGTTTGACCAGTGACCATACGTTGGTTAGTAAGTGCAACTTATTACCCATGTTAAAGGGGCAGATCGCTTTCTTAGACGTAGTGTTGTTCTCGGTTTTTAATCTTAGAGCAGGTAACGAGCTTTTGCACAAAGAGGTGTGACTTCCCGCGGAGCTGCCTGAATTGAAGCTGAATTGATGGCGCAAATACTCGGACAGGGACGAAGAACGAAGGACGCGGACAAGCGCACACTCGCAACTAAATTTCATTTTTCCAAGCGCTCTGCTTCGCAACCCGTCCTGTGATTGTCCTTTGTTCTTCGTCCCTGTCCGAGCATTTGCGCCATCAATTCAACTTCAGCCATGTACCAACTAGAGGTGTGCGCCGCCGCCGCCGCCTGTTTTTGGTCATGCCGCGGCGCGCCGCCGTTAGTCTTTTCTTTTAATTCGAATGGGGAATCTGGAAATAAAATACAGCACTTAGCCGGATGAGCTCTTCTCGATATGTCCATGTAATGAACTGTCCATCTCAGCGGTCGCTGAATAGCGAGAACTCGGCGAGAAGCGCGCCCCCTGTTTCCGGTTCTTGTTCTGCAGCGCCATCACGACATCAGCTTTCAAACACTCTCGACACAAAGGATAGGGACGGAATGCGTTTGAATGCAACGAACGCAGCCCTCAGAGATCCGATTTTCAGTGCACGTGTCTTTCGATCGTGTTATCCATCGATTTAGGTTTAATGCGGCTGCTCGTGTAATGCAGCTGTAAGGTCGGTATGCGTTCCCTGCATCGTTCTCAAACATCTGGGACACATTCATACGCGAATTCAGACTTGAAAAGTTCCTGTGCATTTCGTCCACTGTCTCTTAGGCTAGGAATGTGCTGGTGGGTTCGGTGCGGCGACGTGGTCAAGAGCGAAGTGACGTTATGCTCACCACTTTTTGGAATCACTGAATGCGCTCTGCCGAAATGGACTGTGGACTTCTCCTTTGTATGAACAAATCAAGAATAGCTCCATAGGAGTTGTAGTAACTTTTTCTTCTCCAGAAATATCACGAGTATTGCCTTACCTTAACGCTACCTCGTCTTCCAGCCTTAAAGGGCGACGACCTAACTCGCTGGATAGCATATTCTTGGAGTCTTGGACGTTGCATAAGTATATAAAATAGATAACTAATATATATATCTCGGTGCGTTAGTACACTTTTTCTCTTCATTCTTACTAGAGTAAATCGATAAATAAATACAGAAGTAAATAGAATGGCAAGCTTAGAATATAGCTGGGCTAGTTGGTAGGTATTCAGGTTAAGAACACATGACGTGGAAACACGGACGTAAGAGAAAAGTCGAGAGAGTGAACAGCTATCCCTCACGTAGACCAGTACTCGCACTTGATTGAGAGGTGTGGCCTATTACGTGGAAATGCGCAGATAAATATTTCTGTCTACCTTCGGTTCCGCCGCTGTGTGATTTTTCAGTTGTTAACGGCGTTTCTGGTGTCTTGATTACTCTCCTGTGTCCGTGTTTGCACGCCCTGTTTTTATAAAGGGCCCCTAACGGCCTCTGAAAATACATCAAAAAACAAAAACAACGAGCGCGGTATTCTCTCTTGGCGTTCCTTGTTTTTGGTGCACTTCGTGATGCCAGAACAGTGATTCACGTGTCGTCTTCAGCGTACATACTCTCGACTGGTCCATATACGAGAAATAACTGTTGTGAATTGTCTCCCATACTGCTTTGCAATGCAGCCGCCCACCCGCCCTTGCTTCTCTCGCACGACTATCACACGCAGTTAACTGATTTCACTCCAATTTGTGCGTTTGCGACCGCGCATGCAGAGATAACAGACTGTAGCCGACAAGCGCGAAATTATGATAGGTTCGACGCTTAGTGCTGACATTGTACGCGTGCTTTATGAAGAAATAAGTGGCGAGGAGATGTCCCCTGTAAGATGAGTATTGAAGGCGAGAACAAAAACAATGGAAATGTGCCGGATTATATCATTCTTCCAACGGACGCACTCTTTACAGCGGAGACGATGCAGCTTCCCAGGAAAAAGGCGAGCCCGCTTCTATGGCTATTTGTATATTCTTTATTGCGTTAGCAATTGTATGGACACTCAGGACAGGTTTTCACCGTCGCCGTCATGTTCCGCATAAACTCTAAATCGATAACATCGCTCTGCGCATTTTATGTTCTACCCGTGAGTCAAAGCTCGCGAGCGTTGGCAAGGAACATGGCAAAAGCAGAGATGAAACAAGCTGGCCATCTTCGTCACACGGAACAACATCAAACCACGTGCGAGGCCTGCTGTCGATTGGTCCTCAAGCAGAAGGAAAAGCCCCGCCCGTCATTTTCTGGGCGAAGGAGCAGGAAGGGATGTCTGGAGAGAAGGGACTGCGTAACTCAAGCAGCAAGAGTGAGCTTTGACTATATGGGCGCGGTCGAGAGCGGTGGCATGCGCGCTGTTTCGGCAGACATCCCCCAGCGAATGGCTCGTATACCGTCTACGTGCTGTGAGCTCTGATCTCACTGCTTCGCGCTCAGCTTCGCACTCATACGACAAACTCACCACTTCTCTCCCCGCTTCTCTCCCGGGTGCGGCCATATTGCCATACACCAGCGTTTTGTAGAGTTAAGTGAGATCGGAGCTAAAAGAGTTAGCTGCTAGCCCTCGTTCCTGTAACATTACGGCGTGTACTTATCGCACGTGCTGCGGAACGAGATGTCGCTCGTTCGATTTTTCTGAATTATTTTTCTTTCGACTTTGATATATATATATATATATATATATATATATATATATATATACTTATACATATACGGTGCATGACGGCGGCGACGGCGACGGCAAAATGCAGCCGAGACTGTCCATATAATTGCTATCGCAATAAAAAACTATAGAAAAAAGATCCGTTCCCAGGAGTCGAACGCGTGACCTCTCGGTCCGCTACGATCGCTGGCGGGCGTTTAGCCCACTGAGCTACCGCCAAACACATTACGGATGCTACTTGAACGCGCCTTATATCTTTCACACTTTCACAGTGCTATTGGATGGATGGATGCTATGAGCGTTTCCTTTAAAACGGGGAGTTAACATGTGTGCCATCAGGCTTGAAAAAAAAAATGTGCGCAGTTGCTACAACCATCCCATTCAGCGCGTTTCCAATATAAATGTATTTTCGTGAACGCTTTACCACACCGCGAGGTGGTGCCTGGCTCATACCATTCATCCGTATCGAAAAATAGCTCTCCGACGCTCGTCTGGCTGTCACACTGCGTTCCCCGTTCGCCCTGTGAAAATTAACGGCCAGGCAGAGGGAACACACGACGCGCGTAGCGTTTCTCTTCGCGTTTCACGACGCTTTGAATGAGTGCATATGGAGTATCAGTGTTTATTATGTGCTTTTTGATACCATCTTTGCGCGGGATTCACCATATACGATGTCCACGTATATGTTAAGAACTTTAGCTACCGCGTAGGTTAAATCATGACCATGGGCGTTAGCGGTCGGTACGGTGATATGCCACTGGGCGTCAACGTGGGTGCGTCCACATAAAGCGGTGCTATATCTGCCAAACAGCAGTAGACATTGTACGAGCTCTCATATCAACTACTTCTGTGACGACACCTTTCACTTTTGTGTTATACCGATTCCTATGACAGCGGGATCACCCATCTTTTTTTCTAGCCCCTTCATCGGCGAGGTCGTTGCCGGAGTTGCTGCAGTGACTTGGCAACCACGGAAACACGAAGTCGTGTCCTTTTTTTAATTGCATAGTGTAGCGCTTCCCCCATCTCCGACAAAAGTTGTTCAGTGGATATGTGACAAAATGCTGACGAAAGATAATGAAGAGCCGCCGTTGAGCCGCCGAATACTGTCCATCGATTAGACGGTTGTTGGTTGATGTAGTCGACTGCACCTCGCAGGACACCGATCCCATGCTGTGCCAATTTTGGTATATTACAAGTTGTGGAGACGACCAGGAGAGCGCCCAGACGTATGCGGCTGGATAGATAGATAGATAGATAGATAGATAGATAGATAGATAGATAGATAGATAGATAGATAGATAGATAGATAGATAGATAGATAGAAACAGCCAAAGAGCCTGAGATTCGCTAAGAAATGCTTCGCATTTCTTAGCATACCTTTGGTACTTTGAACGCTTCTATCTATCTATCTATCTATCTATCTATCTATCTATCTATCTATCTATCTATCTATCTATCTATCTATCTATCTATCTATCTATCTATCTATCTATCTATCTATCTATCTATCTATCTATCTATCTATCTATCTAGCCGCCTACGTCTGGGTGCTCTCCAGATCGCCTTCTTAACTTGGTGTAGACCAAAATTGGCGAGTCAGCATTTATGGCAATATGTGAGCGATGAGACCGCCCTTTACGAATATCTATCACCAGTTCCATGCGTTGCCGGTGCAATGCACCCTGTATTTAATAAAATTAGACAAGGCGCTGGCCTGTGGGGCCTGACGCTTTAATGTCGATTATGAGTTTAGCAGATTTCTTGTCACTGCAGGGGGACAGCGTTCTTTAACACCACAGATGTTGAGCGTGTTTTTATTTCTTGGAATACCTAATGCGAGACGCGCGCTCTCCCGATGGGCCACGGCCAACGTTGCTCCTGTCCGTCGATGCAGATGCGTCGCCTGCCAACATGATGCGAGAGTCTCGAGAATGTTATTTCCGCTACAACAGTCGATAAACGACAATACTGACCCTGTATGCAACAGAATTCAGGAAACAGCTTGTCGCATTTATGTAGCATTCTGCCGTGTGGAATTTCTGCTTTGCAATGCTAAATAGGCACGTACACTAAGGGGTGCTTTTGTTTCTCTTTTAGGCACCTCAGGTCGATAAGTTACCTTCGCTTTTCGATCCTTCACGCAAAGTCACATGACAAATAAACATAGGAGGTTCTAGTTTAAGTTCAAGAGAAGAAGGATAATAAAAAAGCAGGGAGGTTAAGGAGGACTGACGGCCGGCTACCCTGAGCTGCGGAAGGTGGAAAGGTAAGAGAAGTAAAAGAGGAGGCAAGTAAAGTCACTGTTGGAGCCGACGTAACAACAGTTCCGCATTTTGCTACCACACGCGCTAAATCAGTCCGGTATATCGGATATGGCAGCAGCGCTTTCGTTGCCTTTCGGAAGTGTGATGAGCAGTCCTATGGCCCCAATATCTTCTCGACGGGGAAATCGTTTCCGCCCAGGTAATTCAGAACAGTGCGGAGGTGAAGTAGAGCCTCTCGTGCAGACGGGCAGTAACACAAGATGTGCTTCGTCAGTGCAGTCGTTGGATTTAGCGCTGTCGGTCATCTCGATCTTGAATGACTAGGCAATGGTGAATGCTACGCCGAGACGCAGGCGGTAACACACCTTATGTTACTCCCAGTAAGGATCAGCAAGCAGCCGCAGTTTTAGAGAAGGGTCTAGAGAATAAAATAGATGGTATGCGAACACCGATGTTTGCCACTTCTGCGCTGTACTTTGCTATGCCTTAGGTATAAGCAGCGTCAATTTTCTGTAAAGGCCAAAAACGACGTTTTCTTCTGCGTGTTTTTTTCTGCCCGCTTCATCGGCGATGTCGTTGCTGGAAATACCGCCGTGACTTCGCAAGCCCTCAAACACCATGTCGTGCCTTTTTTTTCAATCGCACTGTGTGGCGTTTCTCCCATATCGGACGGAAGTTGATCAGAGGATATGCAACAAAGGGCTGACGAAAGACATTGCAGAGCCGCCTTTGTGCTGCAGAATATTGCCCATCGATTAGCCGGTTGTTGGTTGATGTAGTCGACTGCGCCTTGGCGGACAGTAAGTTCCGAACCAGTCAATGTGCTCGCGTGATGAACCTTCTAAGTGAGGTTGAACGGCCGCGTCGATGTAGGTAGTCTGTATGACAAAGCCATTCGCGTAGACGGAAACTCCGCCACCATGGAACATGTGCAAACAATCCAGAGCTGTTTGTATGAAGGCCAGGATAGATCACCACCTTACTGCGGTGATCCACGCTCGTCGCCTTGATTTCTCGTGCCACACAGTTTCACACGGGAATCTCGTGCATTGGAGTTGTCTGCACTGTTGTGGCAGGCCATGACCCAGCATTACTTCGGACCTCGTTTTCGCTTCCACGGGGTCGCTTCTACCAAAGCGGAAATGCAGTTTCGCACAGCAAGCCTCTTGGTTCAGCGTGTCAAGCTGTCGGCACGGCGCCCTAGCAGAGAACACCCATACACTTAGAGAAGGGAAACTACCTTTGACAGTGCTACGAAAATAAGGGCAGTGGTGGCGCTATGAACTAAAGTAGCCAACCAAGAGATGCCATTGTACAACAGGAAACGGAAATGAGTTTCGTGAAGTATGGCTGCCGTTTCTGATATTTGGTTGCTGTTATAGTGAACTAGAACCAACTAGTTGCTGTGCAGTGCGCTACGGTTGCCCGTGCTCTCCGTGCTCGTACAAAAGAAATAAACGTATATGCCACGTTTTGTTCACTTACCGAGCTCTGCGAGTGCGGTAATGAATCTTCTGAACCGCTTTTCGTGCGTATCCGTGCCCCAACTTTGTGGAATGCTACGAAGGTGCCAGGAGACGCCAAAGCCTCAACTGGCATTAGCGCACACAACACCGTCGATGAGTAAGCTTGATAATGTTTTATTATATATTCATAAATTATTACAAGACAAAGTACACCACTGAGCGTTCACACAAGCAAACAATGCGGTTACATCGTGAAGTAGCGCCTCATAAAGCGCGAACGCACGAGCAAGAATACCTGAGCTACGAAACCTATGTATACGCTCGTGTACACTATAATAATTTGCCTATTTCCTCGTGCTAATTTTGTGCAGCCTCTTTGGGCCTTCACCTGACCGGTAGCTTTGCGGAGAGAATATAATAGCTTGCAGCGCAAAACTCACTGGCTGCCTGCTCTCGACCTTTTGACTACAGGGTGATTCCACGTAAGATCGAACAAATCGATGGCTGGTCGACCTCGCAAATTTATTTCAAAATTTTATATATCATTGCTTGATGAGTGAAAAGAAGAGATCCGCAATTTGTTTTGGCGCCAAAAATTGTTTCGAACCACAGGAAATCAATAATGGCGAAGAGGTGGAGTAGAGCGCTCATCCGCTCTGCTGTTTTGGCCAACTTTCGTTATGAATTGCACAAGATATATTAAAGTTAGGTAGCTGAAATTTCTTTTACTAAATAAATGCATGTTTTTTGCTTCTGCTCAGATATTTTTAGTTTTGATGTGTAGTGTAGATGTTTTTATAAAAAACCTCGAATTTGGCCCAGGAGACGTTATTTTCTTTACTTTGAAGGTCTTTATCTCGAAAAATCCTTGTAGCAGAGCGACAAAAATTGCGCATTACCTTCTTCGCATGCTTATCTACCACACTGTCGAATCTTATATTTACATAACTTTTCAGTAAAGAGATATGATTGGGCTCAGTTAAAGAAAACACCGGACAATGAAAACTTCTGACGTAAATAAGAAAAACCCCATTTTTTATATTTCTTAAACTTTGTCCACCTATTATCCTCCACATCAGCTTTCATAATCATTGAAAACATGTTGCATAATGTCGTTGCACTAATAGTTACGACCACCCCTTGGGCAAGGATTGGCAATTCTTGGGCAAGGATTGGGCAAGGATTGGCAATTCCGACTTCTTGCCCAGCAAGTGTATAAAATGCAGGCACGATTGAATTGCTTTTTTTTTATTAAAAGGCCAGCAGGTACCAAAAAAGGTGTCGCCGGCACTGAAGACGTTAATTTTGAAATTATTTGGTCACTGCAGCGGCCACGAGCGCGGGGCTACCGAGCAGGCGCGCGTGCACCCGAGATGCTCGTTGTAAGAGACGGCGCAGTGAGAGCTCGTTTTCGCGTCCTCAGGCCGATTGAGTTCGAAACAGCAACGCCTCCTCGGTGAATTGAACGCACGTGCACTGGAGCTTCGCTATTCTATCCGCCCTCCGTTCGCATCGCAGCTAGGCGCTGATAACAAGGCAGAGATGGAAGCAAGATGAGAACTCTATAAGGGAGCTATGAGCGCTTGCTTCACGCAGGCTGCTGCCAGAGAAACTGCGCTGCGCCAGTTGCGATCAGTGGAAAGCATTAACGTGGCGCTCCAGTAGCAAAGCAAAATATGGAATGTCAAAGGAAAGAAAAGCAAAACTATCGGTAACCGGATGCGCTTGCCTATCTTAGATGTCGGCAGCAGACGGCCTGAACTAGCCGCGCGTTCAGAGCGCTGTTCACACTTCATTCGGTGCGGATAGTTCTTGTGCTTTGCTCTTACTCTACTCCTCCTGTGCCTCTCATGGCGAGAAAGTATAGCTCGGAATGAGTGTATTGTGGAGACTACCTTTCGAAGCACAAGAAGCTTAAAGGAGTACTGACACGAATTTTAAAAATTTCGGAGTGTTGCTCAAAATAAAATACTGGTGTCGAGAAACCTAAAACGACTATTGTGGTGCCTGGGAATGCATCGTATATATTTTAATTAGCGCCACCTTAAAAAGACACTTTCGGTTTAGATATCGAGGGGGTGGCTTCTCAGTGTCGTTTCATAGCAGTGTGACGTCACGGAGATATAGAAACTCGCGACGTACTAGCAGCAAATTCGTCATCTGCTCGTGGTGCACATAAAACAACGATGAGTGAATTGTCGTCCTGTGACCCTGACAGTGATTTCTGTGATTTAGGCTGCATGGAGGACGCAGAACTCGCATACTCGGGAGAACTGTCTCGACTTGTCGGGATAATGTCCTTGCAGTGGAGCTGGCTTGCAGATGCTCAGCGACGAAAACTTCAAAGTCAAATTAATATTTTATACGAGTTCTCCGACTCCAGTGTGTGGACAGCGTTGACACTGCACACCAACGAAGCAAACATGTCCCTTTTTGCGATGTCTCAAAATCGTGTCAGTACTCCTTTAATTATTGAAAAGAAGCCAAAATTTCGTATAGTTACCGACCTAGGCATATACGCTTTGAAGCAACGTTTAACGCCCGAAAGATCAGTGACTGCCAGTGAGACGGTACTACTTGTGGTACGCGTGCTTTTGCAACCACTGCAATGAACAATCTTCACGGAACGCACAGTTTAACGATTGACATTCTTATGCCCCCTGAAAACGTAATCGACGTCACTAACCAGATCACTGCGACTACCGGTGTACGTTCGTTCAAGTCACCCGAGAGGTGTTCCTGTTTCGAACTCAATCGGTCTGAGGACGCGAAAACGAGCTCTCACTGCGCCGTCTCTTACAACGCGCGCCTGCTCGGGAGCCCCGCGCTCGTGGCCGCTGCAGTGACCAAATAATTTCAAAGTTAACGTCTTCAGTGCCGGCGACACCTTTTTCGGTAGCTGCTGGCCTTTTCATAACAAAGCAATTCAATCCTGCCTGCATTTTATACACTTGCTGGGCAAGTCGGAATTGCCAATCCTTGCCCAAGGGTCTCATTGGAGGGGTCGTAACTATTAGTGCAACGACATTATGCAACATGTTTTTAATGATTATGAAAGCTGATGTGGAGGACAATAAGTGGACAAAGTTTAAGAAATATGAAAAATGGGATTTTTTTAAACTGGCGTCAGAAGTTTTCATTATCCGGTGTTTTCTTTAAATTAGCCCGATCATATCTCTTTACACAAAAGTTATATAAATATAAAATTCGGCAGTGTGGTAGATAAGCCTGCGAAGAAGGTAATGCGCAATTTTTGTCGCTCTGCTACAAGGATTTTTCGAGATAAAGACCTTCAAAGTAAAGACTGGGCCAATTTCGAGGTTTTTTATAAAAACATCTACACTACACATCAAAACTAAAAATGCCTGAGCAGAAGCAAAAACATGCATATATTTAGTTAAAGAAATTTCAGCTACCTAACTTTAACATATTTTGTGCAATTCATAACGAAAGTGGGCCAAAACAGCAGAGCGGATGAGCGCTCCACTCCACCTCTTCGTCATTATTGATTTCCTGTGCTTCGAAAAAAATTTTCGGCGGCAAAGCAAATTGCGGATCTCTTCTTTCCAATCATCAGGCAATGATATATAAATTTTGAAATAAATTGAGAGCGACCAGCCATCGATTGTTCTATCTTACGTGGAATCACCCTAGACATTGTGAAACCACCCAAATTCGGGTTTCCTTACTAGTGGCTTGTTGCTTCACAAGTATAGCTTAGCACGTAAAATACCACGCTGGTAAATGGGAGGACGTGGGTGTGAATTCCCTCCACTACGACAGCATTTGTTTTGTTTTATCGCCTAGGAAAACTAGGGACAGAACAGATGCGGCCACCATGACGGCCATTTCGCTGTGTGCGAAAACCGAAAACATCTGTGCTTAGATTAAGGTGCACATTAAAGAACCCATGTGTTCAAAACTGATGCGGATTACCCACTATGATGCGCCTCATAATCGCAGCACGTAATTCTCCAGAAACAATGATTATATTAAGTTTCTATAGATTCAAAACTATTTTAACTGGTGGAGCGAACCTATAGTAAATTCGCCCTGGATTGAAAAATTATCTTAACGTCTCCTTTCTCTCTGCAGAGGCAATCGGCTAAGTTGTGTTCAAAAAAAGGCAAGAAATGGCTCGGAGTACCACAAAAGTTGTCTCAGCTTGCTGCTGACCGCAGAGAAATGGGCTGGGAAAATCCAACCTTTCTTGGTAAGAGCCCACTTGACAGCACGGCAAGTGCCCAGAAATTAATAGGTATGGTATAATCATTCTGTGCGTTCCCACATTTGAAGTAACCACATGCTTAATTCACAACAAAGGTATGTTAAAGACACTTCATGGTCACAATACTGTTGGAAATATCAGTACATTGCTTATAAACACACGGACAACAAGTAAAATTGTACAACCAAGTCTTGAGCTCCTTGGATTGCTTAGTCGTTTTGCTTAGAACAATTATAACACAGCAGTAGGTCAGCTCACAAACAATAGTCTTGAACTTCTAAGTCAATTTTGGCAGCAGATTTCGTCTTTGCTTGGCTTACGTCTCTGTCTTTGAATTCCAAATACCAGAGAATCATAATATTGTCACGTGATGCTGTAACGGGAACCTGTAACTAGCAGTACAGCGGAACGTCAGGCTGGTCCGATCACTGGCACAACGACCTCATCGTCTTTTCCACGAGCTCGTCCTCATCATCTTTTCGACAGCGGCACATACAAGCCTGCCAAGAACAGTGCTAGGCTATCTTTACTCGTGGCATTACCCCCCCCTTTTGGAGAGCATCGTCCCGATGCCACATCAAGATTACGAGAAACAGAAAAAAAACCACACACAATCACCAGGACACACGACGTAACGGTGACGAAGTGCTCACAAAGTTACACAAGAAGTCTGACGAATAGTCAACGTTGGTAAAATGGTTTCATCCTTGAAACGTGGACGATGTCTGTCTGCTTGGAACGACGGGATCGATGAGCTGTCTCTTCAAGAACAACTTCGTAGGTCACTTCGCTGAGGCGACGGAGAACTCTATAGGGACCAAAATAGCGGTGCAATAACTTTTCCGACCGGCCCCGTTGGCGAATGGAGATCCACAGCCATACTTGATCACCCGGTTGGTAAATAACCTCGCGATGACGAGCATTGTACCGCTGGGAGTCGATGCGTTGCTGGTTATTGATCCGCTCGAATGCAAGCTTGCGAGCGGCGTCCTCGAGTCGGATGAATTCGTTCGTATCGACACTAATGTCGTACCTGTCGGGCAAAAGCATGGCATCGAGCATTGTTGTGGCCTCCCTGCCGTGAGGCAACCGGAACGGTGTGAACCCAGTAGTTTCTTGAACGGCGGTGTTATAAGCGAACGTGATGTAGGGCAGGATATCATCCCAGTTTTTGTGGTCTCGGTCAACGTACATGGATAGCATGTCCGCGATCGTTTTGTTGAGTCTCTCTGTAAGGCCGTTGCTTTGTGGGTGGTATGCGGTAGTTTTCCGATGAGTTGTGCCACTAAGCTGCAGGACGTCTTGCATCATCTGTGCGGTGAAAGCTGTCCCACGATCGGTTATTACTACTGCGGGTGCTCCATGGCGGAGAACGATGTTCTTCATGAAGAAGTGAGCAATCTCACTGGCAGTGCCTCGTTGTAATGCTTTCGTTTCGCAGTATCGCGTCATGTAATCAGTGGCGACTACAATCCAGCGGTTTTCCTCGTGAGACTTGGGGAAAGGTCCAAGCAGGTCCATGCCAATTTGATGGAACGGTTTTGTTGGAGGAGCGACAGGCTTAAGAAAACCGGCTGGGCGCAGAGGTGGCGCTTTACGGCGCTGACATTCGCGACACGTTTTTCCATAATGCTTCACGTCCTGCGAGAGCTTAGGCCAGTAGTAGTGTTGGCGAATCCGAGCCAAGGTACGCGTGAATCCCAAGTGGCCGGACGAAGGCTCATCGTGACAGGCAGATAAGACGTCCGCTCGTAGCGCTGATGGAACGACGAGCAGGTGTTGAGTCGCGTAAGGGTTGAAGTTCTTTTTATAAAGGATATTGCTGCGAACACAAAACGACAATTGCGAGCGCGCGAATGCTAGTGGAGGCTGCGGACTGCGGCCTTCGAGATATTCGATAAGTTGTCGAAACTCGGAATCGTTCTTCTGCTGTTGAGCAAAGTCAGATGCACTGATAGCGCAAAGAAAACGACCGTCGATGTCGTCATCACTTGACGTCGTTGTAAGGGGAGCGCGTGAAAGGCAATCCGCGTCAGTGTGCTTCCGTCCAGACTTGTAAACGATTGTCAAGTCGAATTCTTGAAGGCGTAAGCTCCACCTGGCCAGACGTCCTGAAGGGTCTTTGAGATTGGACAGCCAGCAGAGGGCATGGTGATCTGTAACAACTCTGAACGGGCGGCCATACAGGTACGGTCGAAACTTTGCTATTGCCCAAACAACAGCTAGGCACTCCTTTTCAGTGGTTGAGTAATTCGCCTCCGCTGATGATAAAGTCCTGCTAGCATAAGCAATAGCACGTTCAACGCCGTCTTGCCACTGGACGAGGACTGCACCAAGGCCGATGTTACTGGCATCTGTGTGCAGTTCAGTGTCGGCATCTTCATCGAAGTGTCCGAGTAAGGGCTGAGTCTGAAGGCGCTGCTGAAGTTCGGCGAAGGCGCGTGTTTGCTCAGGGCCCCACACAAAGGGAACATCATCTTTTGTCAGACGGGTGAGAGGTTCGGCTATGTTTGAAAAATTTTGCACAAAACGTCGGTAGTATGCGCAGAGGCCTAAAAATCGACGCACGTCAAGTTTGTTGGCAGGTGGTGGGAGTGCAGCGACAGCCAATGTCTTTTCTGGGTCCGGCCGAATACCATCGTGGCTAACAAGGTGGCCTAGGAACTTTAGTTCATCGTAACCAAAATGACATTTCTCTGGATTCAGTGATAGGCCTGCCGTACGAATTGCGACAGACAGATCGGAGCCGATGCAAGTGCTGCTCAAACGTTTGTGAAAAGATAACGTCGTCTAAGTAAACAAGGCATGATTCCCACTTAAGACCTGACAGTACTGTATCCATCATTCTTTGGAATGTAGCGGGAGCAGAACAGAGGCCGAATGGCAGCACTTTAAATTCGTACAGACCATCAGGAGTTATGAAGGCTGTCTTTTCGCGGTCGCGTTCATCGACTTCGATCTGCCAGTAGCCGCTTCGTAAATCCATGGAGGAGAAATATCGTGCATGTCGAAGGCGATCCAGTGAGTCTTCGATGCGTGGAAGAGGGTAAACGTCTTTCTTCGTCACTTTGTTGAGCTTCCGGTAATCGGCGCAAAATCGAAGAGTGCCGTCCTTCTTCTTTACCAGTACGACGGGGGACGCCCATGGACTGGTCGAGGCTTGGACTACGTCGTCGTCGAGCATCTGCTTCACCTGAGAACGTATAACCTCTTGTTCCTTTTGTGACACTCGGTAGGCGTGCTGGCGTACTGGTCGTTCAGCAGGGTCCGTTATAATGCGGTGCTTCACGGTCGGGGTTTGCTTTATTGCAGAAACGTATGCAGAAACAATATGCGACTGTGAGCGCTGTAGAATGGGCCATTAGTCACCGCCATAATAATACGAAGCAGTTTCTCTGGCACCCCTCTCAAGTGTGCTGCAGCATCTATTTGAACAGATTATGCTTTTTTCAATTTTCTGACACATTTGAAAGCTGCTTCTAGGGGCACTGTCAAATTGCCTAGTCTTGTCCTGCACCTCCTCTGCTTTGAGTATTATGTAGATTTGGTTTGGTGAAGAAAAATCTAGGTTGTGTCTTTCAAGATATCTCTCCTGTGTGCATAGTGCTTTTTCCAAAAAAATTGTACTCGGTATCACGACACGTAGCAAACTATGTTCAAGTGCACCAACTGGTTCTTCGGTGTCTGAAAGGCTTGAGCTGAAGGTGTCGGCCACAGTAGGACTTTCTTGATCGAGTCTTAATTTCTTTAGCTCAGTTAGAAGAACAGCATTATCTGCTTCGCAGTTGCTGCCATCTGAAAGCTTGAAGAGCGTCCCAACAATGATATGCCTGAGACCAGCAGTGAACTGAAATATGATTGGAGTCTCGTTACAGCCGTGCTGCTGCCGAATGATCCCGAACAAGATCTCCAATGGATCCTGAGTCAGACGAAGAGAGACCGAAAAATTGAAGTAATAGAATTCCTGCAGATCTGCCCACAGCATACAGACTGCTTTAATCGCCACCTGCCAGCCCTCAATTGTTCTTGGTTGCCTAGGTGCTTTGAATGTCCAAGATTTATTTCATGCAATGCATGAATTCAAGAATACAATGTGCCCTGTACAAGTGTTAATTGCATACCTCATTTTTCTCTCAGTTATCTTTACACAAGAACTGTTCAATAAATCAAACGACTTACCTATTTTCTCAACAAACTCAGCCGTGCTTGTGGCTTCTGGTGGTAGAACATTAAAGGCTATGAATGCTTCTATTGCTAGGTAAACATTGTTGCTGAGCACCTGAGACGCCCGCTTTACTTTCATGTTACCGAATCTACTTTCATAGATGTGGCCTCTGTGAGTTTGGGTAGGTATTTTGCTTTCAGGTGATGTGTTCATTCATACAAAGTCCTAATATTCCCCCAGGAAGCAACCTTATCACCAATAAAAATCAAGCTTCCTCAGATTATTCCTCATACATTTCAACAGGTGGGGGACGTCAAAAAGGAAGGAAATCTTCTCTTTATCAGCAATAAGGAAAGGCCGGGCAAGGCTCACGCCCAGTGTCCTTGCAGTAGCGCAATGGCTGCTATCCTGGTCACAAACCAATGTTTTGACGAAGAGGCCACATGCCTTTAGCTCAATAATTAGCTTTTTCAATAACATTAAAAGACGCCCTGTGCGAACTGTTCTCTATCCGGTCAAAAATGCTACTGGCTGTATCGATTTCTTCGCTATCCCAGAGACCAACACAAGTACTGCAGTATTCGCTGTGCCATTTGTTCTTTCTCGGGCATTATCAACATCTCTATGTATCATGTCTTCCTTAGGTTCATACTGAAGATTTCTGTTTAATGGAATTTTGTCGAAAATGAGGCAGCAAGCTGTCTTGAATTTTCTAATTTTTTGTGGCCTTTTCTTTGAATAAATCGAGAATCTGAGGCAGAACTCCTGTCTTTATATTTACGGCCGACAGCCACATCCTTCAGGACTTGGGAATGCTTAGTACTAGGGGTGTGCGAATATTCAAGTTTCGAATTCGAATCAAGTAGTACCTAATCGAAAAATTCGATTTGACTTTCGAATAGCTAGTATTCGAACTTTCGAATAATTCGACAGGACTAATATCTGAAACGCGACAAAGGCTAATGGTGCAACTTGGTGAAGGTGGGGTGGATAAAACTAACGCTAATGTCGTTAGAATAGGTCTTTCGTTAAAATTTTCACCGACTTCCTGGTTCGAAAATGAGCGCATGTTTACTTTAGAGGAGATTACGTTATTTCAGCACGTAAAAAAACAAAGACAAGAAAAGTGCAAGACCATCTCGACTTCACTTCCGGACTTCTTGCATAGTTCGGTCGCATATGCCGCAAGGGCCGTAAAACATTCCGACTTTGGTCCGCGAAACCCTTTATGATTGGTCTCAGATGCGAAAATTTGTTCACGCTGTGCAGTCGCCACTGCCGCCCTGAACACTCGTTCAGAAACACTGTTCTATCAGAAACTCCCATCGTTTCGGCGCGCAATCAAAAGGCTGCTGTGAACGGGCGCCCGAAGATTTTCAGGCCCAGCACCCATGGCGATGGAGCACGATAATGTGACCTATGTCAGATGAGCCGTATTGCACGGCCATAGGAAAATAAAGCTATCTACCGTATCACCCTCTGTTACGCATCAGGAGGTAAAAAGTGGCGCTGGTGGCTAGAATGGCGGCTCTTCTATCAACATGGTTGCACGCCCATAAAAGCTGAAAAAAAAAGACTCCCGAACAAACGCGCAAGCTGTCACCACGCTTCCTTGATTTTTTTGTCTTGCCGTAACTGGCGGTGCACGCTTCGATATTATGCGATATTCGATGCGTTATTCGATATTCAGTATTTTCGGCCACTATTCGGCACTATTCGATTCGAGATGAAATTTCACTATTCGCACACCCCTACTTAGTACTTTGATAGGTATTTATATGCCTCAGGGCTTTTAAAGTGAAGACTGAGGGCAAAGTGTCTCAGATGCATCGGCCATTGTCCCCCATGTTTTTTCAGTGGTTGTAGATGCATTTGCACTCTTATAATTTGCAAAAAGCCCTTCTTTAGGTACCTATCTGCTTGAAAAAAAAAAAGCTGCGCTTGAGATGCAATTGGTCTTTAGCACTTTTTAAGCCTTGCAACAATTTAATGGAGGTGGGAGTTCTCGCTGAAGCCTCTTCATAGAACGTGGAGTGAGCACCTTCCGGGTCCTGGTCCTGGCTCTAGGGGTTACTGGAAAATCAAAATGCCCCACCACTAATGTTAAGTCTAAGCAAGAGGTTTTAAATGTTACACTTTGCTTAAATGGTTTGCTAAGATTGGCACACTAGAAACACGTACATTTGTATTTTCACGCAACTTATTATTACCTGGAATTTTGTGCGCATCCTTTAAAAATATACATGCTATGCCCAAATTGAAATGCAAGGTCAGGCTAGTGTAAAAGGCTAATTGGTGTTTTTCATGTTATGACCAGAAAATAAACACAGGTAAAATATTTTTTGTCCCGCAGCCACGTGTATGACTGGCAAAAGTAGGCACACACGCAGTGGCAGATAGTAAAACGTTTAAACATAAGTGAATTTATTTAATGAAAGCATCTATTTAATGTAATGAACCGTATCATTAACCAGTTGTAGTGCCAATATTTATATACTGGGGATGTATGTGGGAACATTTCCTTTTTGTTTTGTAGAACGAAGGCACACTTAGTGGAATTACTATGTAATGTTGCATCAATGTTGCTTTATTAAGAGGAAGAAAACCTACTCTGTAGTTGGTGCTGTTGGCAATGGCTCCTGTGCCTCCAGGGATGCTTGCCTTGTGTTGGCGGAGAGATATTGAGGGGCACTGGAAAAGAATGCTGTATATCATTATACAAATTTAAGCAGGAGCAATGGTGCTGTGCTTATTTTTGGAAAGCTTCGACTTACTGGTCTAACGCCTTGATGCTCACAGCTCTAGATCGGGCAAATCTTGGTATTCTGAAAGTACACATCATTACATTAATTCTATACCCGCTTCAGAAAAACACATCAGATGAAATACACACTTTTAGTCAAGTAAACAATGAAACTTACCATCTATGGAAGCGCAGAAACGAATCTTCGGCACTTGTAACATAAGAAATATTATTCGCGAAACCACTGCCGTTACAGGGTGGAAGGTACAAAATAATCATCAGGCAAAATTTGTTACAAAATATAGATTTTATAGTAATCGTGACACCAAGAAAAAAGAAAAGTTTCTGAACAATCTCGACAATGCCAACACGCACACCCCTACATTCTGGCAAGATGGGTCTCAGATTGCAATATCGGTGAAGGGGTATGGGACCCCCAGCGACTCCATTAACTTTAAGCCCCCTTGACTTTAAGCACTGCTGATAATAATTTAAATGTTTAACACAATGTAATCATTCATAAAGAACCCTAAAGCACTTAAACCTTCTTTCTCACCTAATGCGTTTGTATTTACGTTCAATAATCACCGCTATTCGCGCCCCTGGCGGATATAAGATATCTTTAAAAAATGACCACGTATCTGCGTGCCCCGCTGCAAATGTCGTGTAAAGACGATAGAGGAGGCGCTGCGTCTACGCTTCGTGAGATATGGACGCTATCTGGCAATACATCGGGAAACATGAGCTTGTGCAGAGGCTTCCTTCCTCCATGGCAGAGGGCGTTTCGTCGGCGCGCATAGCATGGCATTTTCAGCGGAGCCGCAGCTGCAGCTTAAGAAACTAGGATCTTTAGAATTATGTATCCATGCATTTTCTATTAAAGGAACACACCGCCTAATATTTACCTAGTGATGTTGCGCCTCAGATATGCGTTAAATTTACCTTTTGATGGACAACGTTCACTAGTATGAACAGCCATAGAGTTTCCTACAATACTTACTAGAGGGAACTCTGGCGCTAGTGTCTATGGGAGCTGCAATGCATCGCGCTTCAGCCAGCATGGGAATCATGGGTAGTACACGGATTTGTCTAAACTTCGTTCTTTCGGCTCCGTTTGGATCCGCGTCGCCTGCATACGCTTTGTCGCAAAACAAAGTTCAGCAAAAATCAGCAGTTTCACTTCACCACTTTAACTTCTTTAGGCTCACCGATACAAATCTGGTCACGAAGTTCACAACGATCCATTCTTTTATCCGAAAGAAAACCAAAACATAGCAATAAACAAAGCCACAAGTGCGTTCGAAGCCCACAAGCACGAAGACTAGGCAAATCCGTGTACTACCCATCATTCCCATGGTGGCTGAACGATCGCAGCGCCAGAGTTCCCTCTAGGTCATTTTAGGAAACTCTATGTGAACAGCCGTACCAATTCAAGCTGGATGGGCAGTAAGCAAGTGGTTCAACTAGGCCGGGTGGCTGAATCTTCTGAAAGACCGACAGACAGACCGACATTTCTGCGTTTACGTTCCCCAAGAAAGACTACCGTCTTTAATATCGTTTTTAAAACTTGTGCTCGCTTATTAGAAGAAACGCTGCACGCATAGCCACTTCAAATTGCCTTTACGTTGGAAAGAAATTAACGGAAGAAACCATTACGTTGCAAAGAACAGGCACATTGTATGCAAGCTTCCCGTACGTAGGATCTTTCAGTTCATTTCATTGGGGCACCATCAAACGCCCCAGGGCAAGTGAAACGTGGTCATGTGACCCCGCGAAAATCAAGTTGAGGGTAGGCCTCTATTTTATTGTATTTTGAGTGTTCTAGGCTGAATACTTCAGACTGCGTGCCCCTATCACTGCCATTCTTGCTGCACTAATCTCTTCAGCCTTCAGTCTACGCAACCCGCAAGTAAAAACTGTAAAACAATGAGATCTGGAAAAGTTTTACAGCGTCCCTTTAAGTAGCAGAGTTGAACATCCTAAATGTTTCTTCCTCCGTGGTTTACTACCAAGGAAAAGTTACTGCATGCTCCTCAAACAATAAACTAAATGCAGGATCGCATGTCCGTGCAACATGCGGAGAAACGCGTCTCGTCTGGCCACGCCTCGTGGTCCTTTTGTTTGTTAAATCTTTACCGATGTCATACCAATTGGCGGCTCGCACAGGGGTGCCGGTGGGTAGCACGCGGAGACAGACACGCCGGTCCACGAAGCACGGGTTTCTACGTGAGCACCGAAAGACGCGTAAACTTGCGAGCGGCTTTTATCCGTGTGCCTGCTTGTGTGCGTCTGTTGAGTTTGTATGGGTCATACAGATTCGTTGCTATGGAGTGGGTACGTATTCGTGTACTTATTCTTGTTAGTTGGTTATATCATTCCATGGCAGGAGAAATACGAAAACAATATTTCACAAAGTACCAGCACTTCTCACCGACTTGAAAGCATCACGTTGTGAGATCAAAAAATTGTGATAGGTGGCGATTTTACTGACGGTCAACACGAGCAATTGGGAGTAGCGTAAAACGATTTCAACAGCAGGAGCGATGTGCGGCCACCCACCGAGCACCGGCGCCGTGAGTTCAAAAAATAAAAGCTGAGAAAATATCCCATCCTGCAGTGAAACACGTTTGCTTTCTCTCGTACCTAGAATAATTTCTGTAGCGTTAGCTACACTTGCCTAGCCGCCGCCGATTTCGCGTGGGTCATCATGAGCCGTGCTACGCATGCGCGAGGATGAGTGCGGAGCCGGCATCTGACGTGCTCTCTGCCACCGCCGCACGCGACGCACCGCTGCTGGTGGCAGAGCGCGGGAGGGGTGGCGTCGAAGCCGGGCAGACAGACTAGCACCGGCGCCGCGACTCGCCGCTGCTGCTCTGCGCATTCGAGAGGGGTGACGTCGTAGCCATGGCGCGCGCAGCTATTCGCCTTCGCTGTGCAGTCGCCGTCTGACAATGCGCTGGTGCCGCTTGATAGCGCCTCTGACTGGCGTTTGCAGGTGGGTAACGCCATGGAGAAGGAGAGCGCAAATGCTGCTCAACGGCGCAGAAGAGCGGAGAAGCTTATGTCATCGGATCCCAATTAGTTGCCTGGCAATTAGCGGTTCAGCGTACGAAGAATGAACAGAGGAAGGCTAAACGTGCTGCAAAGACACTGTTAGACACTGCTAGACACAGAATGTCTAGCAAAGCGGCGTTGCCAGGATGCTGAGCGACGTGCCCGACCACCTCTGCAGCAGCAACAACAAGACGCCGTCGATGACGTCAAGGCTCGCCGATCGAGTGCCTATACTGTGAAACTAAGCAAAAGCGCCAGTGCGACTCGCATCTTCGAGACAGACTTCGTAAACAATCCGTTTGGATGCGTGTGCGACTTGTGCGAAAGACAATGGCACATTAAAGACTTGACACCGCTAAGTAGTGCCATGCGTAAACGTTGAGTTTAGTGGCGGCGTCTGAGTGGGGCGAAACCGTGGCGTGGGTTTGTACAACGTGCAAGAACTTTCTCGTTAAGCAGAACATTCCGCTCTTTAGCGTTACCAATGGGTATCCTTACCCGGCCATGCGGCCAGGTCTACCGGTTCTGAACGATGTGGCCGAATGTGTCTCATTGGAGCAGAAGTAAGCATGACAATCAAGCTAATCCTACACAATCTGAAAAGCTCAGAATAATCAACTGAACCTTTGGCTAACGCTAGGTATATCCTGGCATAACCGAGCTAAGCCACTGCAAGTTTTTTCACACGTTTAATACTACCGGACATTGTGTCCTCGGATAAGCCCACCAAGTCATCACGCGCAATTTGAGAAGGGGCTGTGCCGTAGAAACAAATGCCACGAGCAGCTGGAGGAGTGATGGCACGGAAAAAACCACCGTGTAGGCACCGTGCAGTGTTGTTTTCAAGTGTGATTGCAGCGCCATAACGCACAGCGTAGCGGATAAATAGGGCAATGTTGACACGGGCCCGGACAAAATTGAAGGCAATGCGCGCGTCTCCCCCCTGCATGAGCGGGCGGACTGTGGCTGGCCTAGAAGGGGGACGCGTACGCGCGTCTTAAAGCTGCCGAAACTTCTTTAGCGCGTCTCTTTCCTTCGTGCCCCTAGCGGCCAATGTCAGCGAACTTGGAACGGGCCACTGCGAACAACGAAGCTACCTCCGTTCAGTGTACGGGGCCTGTAGTGGGGGCTTGTTTCCAGCGGCAGCTCGGGCAGGGGCTGCAGAAAGGTCCGCGTCGAAAAGCGGAATCTGCTCTGGAACACACCGTTGCTGAACTCCTCCGTTGGATTTTGATGGTTCCAGAGAACTCGTACCGTTATTATCACATATGGACGCCCATCGTGTATGTCACAATTTTCTAAAAGTGCTACGAAACCGATCGGGTCTGTAACTGCTGGCTTGATCAGCCATAAGAAGCTGCATAGGTGGCGCCTTCAGGTACATGCCAGGCTACCATCCGAAACGCTTTCTTTTCACGGCGATTAGGTGAAGGAAACGTTGGATTAAAGGATTACGTTTGCTCACGAAACGCGTCAAGCTGTTGAAACAGCAAGGAAGACACAAAATAGGTACGAGTTTGGTTTGTGAATACGGGCCTAAGTCACGCGAAGAAGGCCACCTCGAGCGGCGGGGAGGCCAGAAAGGTTGACGCTCGTGCCATGGGCGCGCAAAGAGCGTTCACTCCACAAACGCACGCTTCCATGGCGTCGCAGCAACGCTGTGCTAGCGTTCCAACGTGGTCGTTGCGTGGGCATGTTCAGACCTGTGTCTGTACTTGCGCTTCCCGCACGCTCGCATCGGCAATCCTGTTCTCCCAGTGGAATCAAGGAAGTGGCCTGGCGTTTCCTCAGCAGTTTCTCGCAGTGAATAAATATTTAAAGGTTGCCCTTCCATCGCAGACGCCAAAGATCAGCGGAGCTGGGGTAAGCCCAGCAACAACTGCGATTACGCAAGTGCTGCTTCCCCCAGCTCCGCTGGTCTTTGGCGTTTGCAAAAGCACACCCACACTTAATTTTGTTCAGCTACTCAGCCCGTACCAACGTGGGAGGAGGCCACTGCGCGCTAGCCGCGTCTCACAAGGCGTAATAAAGTTTGACCAAACAACCAAGGTACGCACTACAACCGTAGTAGTCGTAGTGCGTAACCAGTCGTAACGCTAGTACCAGATCTTGACCTCCAAGGTGGTGCCGGTGGGAGATTTTTCCTGTGCGTTGTTGAACAATAAAAAATTCGCAGCGTGCGCGTTAACTAAAAGCCGAATTCTTCTGTCTCTCATTCCCCATTAGCAGCCATTGGCATGTTCCAGTAGGAAACGTTAGTAAGAAGTGTAAGTGTTAGCTAAAAGCCGACTTCTTCTGTCTCTCATTCCATTAGCAGCCATTGATTACCTCCAAGGTAGTGCCTGGTGAGATTTCTCCTGTGCGTGATTAAGCAATAAAAATTTTTGTTCAAAACGCCGTTGATTGATGAAATAAACCAACGAAAGACGCCAATGTTTTCTAAAAGCAAACGAAAGAACGCCAGAGTTTCTAAAGCAAAACGAAAAGACGCCAGCTGCTTAACGAAAGACGCCAGAAGTTTTCTAAAGCAATGGTTTTCTAAACAATGAAAATTCCCAGCGTACATGTAAATTAAAGTGAGCTGCAAGTCGTCATAGCTCTCATCGAACCTTTAGTATAAACGCGCCCGATCTCACGTCGGTGATGATGTACTGGGCAGAATTCACGGAAGATTCACGGTTACCGATGAACCTCCGCAGCTTCGCCACTCATCATCATCACTCCGTGGAATGCTGCGATTTTTTTTCCTCTACGCTTCACTGAAGCCTTCTCTTCTTGGTCGATCACAGTGCTCCTTCCCCTTTACCCTCTCAGGAGGATCCTGTCTTGCGCCTGATCGCGTGATCGTAGGTACAACGCATTCATACGCTTCCCGTAAATTCCTGTTGGGCAAGCATGTGTGCAACCCAGTGATTATAACATTGTCCCCTGGTGACGCGACCTGTTTTTATCGAACTTGGCTGGCACAGTGTTCGCAAAGACGGCTTCGCTATAAAAACAGAGTTTTGATAAGTGCAGATATGAAGCGTGTTTTCCTAGTTTGGAATTCAGAGCGCGAGACGCACCCTCCTGATCAAGCGCAGCCAAGATTGCTGCTGCCCGTAGACGCCACCGTCCCCGCTAACATACTGTGAGAGTCTCGTGTAAGCTATTGCGTGTAAGAATTTCGAGGAAAGCCAATAGCGGTCTTGTATGCAACACAGTTTAGGAAATGGCTTGTGGCGTTGACGTAGGTTTTCCAGTTGAGCAATTCCCGCTTGCCGACCTTTTACATTTAGAAATGAAACCGCTGGCTTCAATAAAACTGCTTCCTAGGTACCCCGCAATACATATTGTATCGATCTCGAAAAAAATGGAAGTGTTACTTAAGTCCGTTTCACGTCTGACCTGCACCGCGGTGGTTATAGTTATATTCAGAGATGAAAGTAATTGCTTTTCAGGAGAACTGAGCAACGATTCGATGAATTTCTTCTTGCTGTACTTCCTCCTTAAAATATCAAGACAATTGGTAGCAGTTAAAAGCATGCAATTTCTGATAACGCTATTTAACAAATGTGGCGGGGCGTTCCTATGAAAAGGCGTGTTGGATGCGCTTGCAAGACTAAACATTAAATAGCCTGCAAACTCACTACTTTTCGTAGGTATGCCCCTGTAGCTTCGGTTGTGCTGCCCCAGACTTGTCGCAGGTAAGGCACATTATAACAGACGCTGCTACAGCGTAGTAGTGGACGGCACGTTGGACCAGTCACTGTAAGAACATGAACGGACACATGGAAAGCAAGCCATGGTAAACGCTGTCCTCACGCATGCAGTCAAAACATCGTCCAAAGCGGCTCTCCAAAAGTACAATGTAAAGATTACTTCGACTTATTAACTGCGATAGGTTCGTTTACAAGGAAATTTATACTCGTCCAAATGAATTTCCCAAAGGCCAATAATTTTTTGAACGCTAATGCTGTTGTGTAGTGTGGCCCAATTTTTGATCCGATAGATTGGTCTATGCATAAAGATTTACATGTTATGACAAGCGACGCGTCCCACGTAAACAAAACGATGAATTCATGTGGACTTATAATAAGGATATATGAAATGCTCCTTCTATCCACTCATGCAATTCCAGAGGGTGACTGGGTTAATTATTTCTTAGATTTTAGTAGTGATCTTCGTGACTCATCGACCCATTTTAAATGCACATCTCACTAATATATGAGCGGAACGTTTTATTATTTTGTGTTTTTTTCTCGTAGAATGTAAATTGGGCAGTGAAAGGTGCATAACTTCAAATATCCGAGGATGCGAAAACGACTGCTGTAAAGGATGCTGTAAAAATAACATCGCCTGCCATGCACAGTGGTGGCACCTTGCGGAGAAGCTTGTCTCAACGAAACTGCCGTTTTCTACCGCCAGCTCACTAAAAGGGCACTGTGAAAAAAAATATAGGAGTTTATTCTACACAATAGACGTGAATTATATGCGGAGCAGTATAGCTTACGGCACACAGGTCACAACGGCGGTGGCGAGCTTGTATCAAATGCCAGTTTCAACATCCACACCAAAGTTCAAACGTTCGTGCAGAGTCTGCGCGATACGTCGACAAGGGCACCGGCCATCGAAGTTATGATTAGGCTACCGGAAAAAGAAAATGCCCGAAAGCCAGCTTACAAACCATCACGCGCAAGGATGTTATCCTCTACCGCGCATCGACGACGCCCTAGACTGCCTACAGGGCGCGAATTCTTTTTTCTTAGATCTGCGCTCCGGCTACGGCAGGTGCCCATGGCGGAGGCCGATCGCGAAAAAAAAAACGGCTTTTGTTATGCACGGACGGCCTTTACGAATTTACAGTCATGCCCTTTGGCCTCTGCAATGCGCCTGCCACTTTCGAGCGTATGATGGACACGATCCTTCGAGGCCTCAAGTGGAATATTTGCCTTTGTTATTTAGACGACATTGTCATCTTTTCTACCGACTTCGCGACCCCTTCAACCCGCCTCGAGCAAGTTCTTGCTTGCCTCTCCGCCGCAGGACTGCAACTGAACCTGAAGAAATGCCACTTTGCCGCTCGGCAGCTTACGATCCTAGGGCATGTGGTTTCGAAGGACGGTATTCTCCCTGATCCCACCAAACTAACAGCCGTTTCAGCGTTCCCAAAACCAACTACCCTTAAACAGCTTCGAAGCTTCATCGGCCTTTGTTCCTATTTCCGGCGCTTTGTCCGCAACTTCGCTACCATCATCGCTCCTTTGACCAAGCTCCTCGCTGGCTCTAGTGATCTTTCAGCGTGGTCTCCCCCTTGTGACGATGCTTTTGAGAAACTGCGCCGCATCCTCACGTCACCTCCTATTCTGCGACACTTCAACCCATCTGCACCCACTGAAATCACACAGACGCTAGCGGTGTCGGGCTCGGCGCTATTCTTGCGCAACGGAAAGATGGCTTCCAAGAGTACGTCGTTGCCTACGCAAGCCGAAGTCTTACTAAAGCCGAAAGCAACTATTATGTCACCGAAAAGGAATGCCTTGCCATTCTTTGGGCGATAGAGAAATTTCGGCCTTACGTGTACGGACGCCCATTTGACGTAGTGACTCTCCACCATGCACTGTGTTGGTTGTCGACACTAAAAGATCCAAGTGGTCGCCTTGCCCGATGGGCGTTACGGCTCCAAGAATACGATATCCGCGTGGTATATCGCTCTGGCCGCAAGTATTCAGACGCAGACGCCCTCTCTCGTTCGCCCCTGTTTCCTGACTCTGCCAGCTTCACACATACTACCTGCGATACCACCGCCTCACCATCTCCGACATGCCCTCCAAGCAACGCAAGGATCCTTGGCTTGCTTCCATTCTAGACGTTCTGTCTGGTCGGACCCCTTCTCCATCTTCTAGTACATTGCATCGGCAAGCCGAGCACTTCACCACTCGTGAAGACGTGCTGTAGCCGAAATTACACACCCGGCGGCCGTAAACGGTTACTCGTCATTCCGCGCCACCTCCGGTCCGAAATTTGTTCTACGTTCCACGACGACCCACAATGCGGCCACGCAGGTTTCCTTAAAACTTATTCTCGAATAAGGCTTCGATATTACTGGCGTGGCATGTACCGTTTCATTCGACAGTACGTTCGGGCATGTTCCACATGCCAGAGACGCAAGACTCCCCCTCAACACGCCGCCGGCGCCTTCTTCCCTTTGCCATGCCCTGCCCTACCGTTCGACCGCGTCGCCATCGACATCTACGGTTCCCTTCCCAGCACTGCAGACGGTAACCGTTGGATCATCGTTGCCATCGACCACCTCACACGGTACGCCGAAACTTCACCCCTACTTTCTTCTACAACAAAAGACGTGGCCACTTTTGTTCTCCACAATCTCGTCCTTTGTCATGGCGCCCCCGAGAGTTGCTGAGTGATCGCGGTCGTGTGTTTATCTCGGACGGGATCACAGCATTGCTGCGGGATTGCCGCGTCGTGCACCGCACCACAAGCGCCTATCACCCTCAAACCAATGGGATGACCGAACGCTTTAACCGTACTCTCGGTGACATGCTGTCTATGTACATCTCGTCAGACCACTCCAACTGGGATCGAGTACTACCGTTTATTACTTTCGCTTATAATACCGCCATTCAAAGCACTACTGGGCTCTCCCCATTTTTCCGCCCTTAACGGACGCGAGCCTTCTTGTACTATGGACACTATTCTTTTGTACCGACCCGATGCCTCAGAGTCTACAACTCTATCCCAAGCAGCTGCATATGCTGAAGAATGCCGGCAACTTGCACGCTCATTCACAACACAAGACCAGGGGCGCCAGAAGCACCACCACGACGCGTCCACTAGCACTACTTCCTACGATCCTGGCTCGCTCGTTTGGCTGCGTGTGCCGTCTACTACTACTGGCCTTTCCACCAAGCTGGTCCCCTAATACCACGGTCCATACCGTGTACTTCAGCAGACTTCGCCGGTGAACTACCTCATCGAGCCACTGGAACCGTCTTCTGACCATCGCCGCCGTGGCCAGGAAATCGTTCACGTGTCCAGACTCAAACAGTGCTGCGATCCTCCTGTTTTTCTGGCCCCTAGGTCGCCAGGATGGCTCCTTATTGCGCGGGGAATAATTGTACTGAATGCGAATGACGCGCTCCGTGTATGAAAGAGGAAGACGACGATCGGTGACTGTGGTTGTCGCTCGCGCTCGTGCTCGCTGGTAGCCGGACCTGCCTGATAAAGAGCCTTTCACAAAGCAACGTCTGACCCTTTCTTCACGTACAACACCCCTATTTCATTACCCCTAATACGACCAAGTTTACGACCATGGGTACTGACACCAGTTTTCAAAGCTGATTTAACTTTTAAGCTCATTTAACAGAGGCGCCACTCAGCAAGTTCGAACCTCAGGAAATGCTGGTAAATTGTTTAGTTTTGACACAGAAATCACTTTTCGCATAGCGCGTCTAATGACATCTGCATGACGTGTAGCTACTGTATCATTTGCTGTGACTTCGCTCACAAGTATGGGTAATTGTGCTGGTACCATGTACCAAAATACAAAATGGCTGCTGCTGCGTCAGCAGTGAACCGATGGTTCAGAGCGGCCTTGGAAATTAAGGTCCCGAAATCTTGTGCGAGCATGTGACTAGAAGCCCATACCATCATCGTGACATCAGGGTAGTGTTGCAACTTAAAGTAGCTTTGAAAAAAGATGTTAGTAATATTTCACGGCAGACTCACGCTTACTCTTTATTCTATAGGCTCTTGACGGCCTGCAGCCTTTCAGTTGACGCAACAAAGAAATGTCCCTAACCTTTAAATTGGTTTTACTTCTTAATACCAACGGATGGCTGGGAATGCATTTTTCTAGAAAACTATGGGTCGTCTTAAATCAAAATATGAAGGCCCTACAACCTTGTTTTATTTGAATATTGTTAGGCGTTGAGCCGAGGTGCCCGCTTGCGCTGCTGACATTCCGGTTGCCATTCACTTTGTTTTCCTCGTAGACACATTGCTCATCGATAGTCCTAACCACAGTGATAGAAAATACAAGGCGTTCATATCGTTCAGATATATACTCACATTTTGCAAGCGAACGAAGGTGTTGACTTTTTGCGCTCTTGTTGCACAGAAGAGAAAATAGAAACAGCTTTTGAGAAGGTATATTAACAATTAGATGAGTCGAAAAAATTTATTACAAAGTGTGACACCATTAGGCAAAACAGGAGGCAAAATTCACGTGTTCAAGTAGAGGAAAAAGAAAAGAATAACTCCAGCGATCAAAGGCATTCGCGAATCAGACGAGTAATATTGCAAACTATTTTGACAACTGTAGCAGTAGTGAAGAAGTGTAGGCTGTATATTGCCACGATCATAAGTTTAGCTGGCATCGTTGCTGGCAAGCTTATATATGCCACAGTAGGAAAGAAGGTGAGGAGAACCTCGCAAGGAAAATGATGATCGTATTGCCGGTGATCGCACCAGCCTGTCGTTTTGCTGTACCGCTAGATTTAGGCTTCTTTTACAACATAACGAGAATTTACTGCTGGAGGTGTGGGGTAGCGTTCCATGCACCTATGGCTTTTTCACGCCCTCCGAGCAACAAGGCCGTTCTATGGGGACTTTCGAGGACGTTGGAAACTTGCTGGACCAATACGGCCGAGTCTCCGTCGCCATCGAATGGGACGATCATCAGAAGCTCCGGCATGTATACTACTTCGAGGATTCGGCGCGCGTATCGTTTGAAAACCATGAAGATGCCTTGACAAACCTGGCCGGATATATGTAGTTAGCTGTGGAATACGTATGAAAGTCGTGACTGGAAGGAACAAGCAGACTGCCTCCTTGATTCCAGGAATGAAAGATCAAACGAAAACGTTGCTGTTGAGTCTCTTTCAGGGACTGACAGACCAGGGTTCCAAGGGGGAACAACAGCGTTTATTGCCCGAAGCTAACGGGCTGGCTGTTGCATAACGAATATGTCGATCGTGCAACGAGCGCTACAATTTAAGCACTAGTGGACACATGCTTACTAAGGACAGTTCGATTATCAGGTGCGCTATCACGAACACAACATTTCCTCTGCTATTATTATGAAGCTAATAGTTCACGTTCCCTCTCAGAACCGATCAGGGGATCGGCGGTTCTGTAGTGGGTATTGTCGATCCTGGTAGCGTTCGACCAATAAAGCTGGCATATGACGCATCGCAGTGCGGGGTAGGTGCAGTGCTCTCCCACGTTTTTGAGGACGGCAAGTCTAAGCGAGTTGCTTTTGCTTCCCGCATGCTTCTGAAGCAGAGAAGAAATATGGTCATGTGGGATGCCGTGTCGATGGAAGGACGAGCATACCGAAGCTGCGCTCCGTCGGGTAGCGAAGAAATGATGACTTCCGAGCTTGTAGCTTGGCTTTGTAGCCATCGTCGGTGACGTAAGCCTCCGGTGACGCTGGGGTGGCGCTGTCTTTTATCGGAGGCGTGGTGCAGCACGCAGCCGTGTCACGACGGGCTAGCTAGTGACGAGGCGGAGGCTGCGCCCGTTTGTGCGCAATGTGTCACCACACCAGCTTGAAAAAGAGGCGTTGGCCATAATATTTGGCATAAAAAGTTTCATTGATTACTTACGGCCGAGCATTAACTTTAATCACTGATCGTATGCCCTTACAGCAAATTTTGGGGCCAACAACTGGTATCCCATCGTCGTCGCCAGTGTTGAGTTCCTTTCAGGGACAGACAGGCTAGTGTTCCAATGGGGAACAACAGCGTTTATTGCCCGAAACTTACGGCCTGGCGGTTACATAACGAATGTGTCGATTGTGCATCCAGTGCTACCATTTAAGCAGTAGTCGGCACATGCGCATTAACGACGGCGCCTTCCTATTCACACTCGCTGTGTCGCGCAACATCGTCCGCAAAGCGCAAGTAGCTAGGATATTCTCCGTGCATCCTTATTCGTATTATCCCCCGTTCTAGTACTCTAAATATTTATTGTGAATGTGCCTTGAATAACACAGAATATTGTAGCTCTTCGCCTGACCCCATTCTCGATGAGGATTTTTTTGCCTTTCTTGAGGTATACAGTGGCTGTGGGATCGTTAGAGATGTTGGGTATGGTATGTACAAGCGTTGTGTTGTCTTTCTTTCTAGCCGTCCCTGTGTGTAGTTTTGCGCTTCTTACGAAGATGGTATGTACAGATGTTACTTATTCATTTATGGCATAATTATGTCGGAACTGCTGGCGTGTGTTCATATCTATGAATAAACTTGTGTTACCTTGCAAATGTGCTGCTCCTTCATTACCCATACATATCCGTAGTTAGTGGAGCAGGCATTTCATTTTAGCTTTTATGGAGACAATATTGGCTTTTCCTTTTCGGGCGGGCACGGTAGCACGGAATTCTGGGTATCAATGCACATTAAGACCCCAATGGAGATGCTGTTCTAATTACAAAGTATTTTTCCGAATGGTAGTCGATGACTGCCGTTGCCCGGAATAGGCTATTTAAGGACTGCCTGCATACAGTCAGTAACTAGTGCAATGCCGAATACTGTGTGCGGCACGCAGCCCTTTTACTTTATAACACGTGTATCAGCCTTTCTGATCAAGTAACTGTATGCATCGAGTAATTACCGTCGGCGCTCCCATCCTAAACTAGCTACATGCAGACCACGAGAGTACAGTATTACCGCACGGTAAACCACCACTGCTAAAACAACATAAGAACGGGTGGGAATAGTCACACCGGCGGCTTTCCGACGTCGGCTGGGCCAACACCACGCCAACATCGGCTAGCTTGCATATGCTCAATGACGGCTTGCCCTGATCGGATGAATAACGGCAGGCTCATCTCGGACAGACTATGGCTATCCCACATCGGTCCAACGCCGGTTAAGCCCAAATCGGCCCAATACCGACCAGCCGCCATCGGGCCGATGTGGGTGAAAGTAGTGCGTGCGTGATTTACCACACTTGGGGCCAATATTGCTGCCGACATTTGCCGACGTTGCGCCGAGATTGGTCCAATACCGGCGTGCTGCCTGGGGCAGCTGCTGCAAAGGCTGCCAAGGAAATGCAGCAGTAAGCGCTCCGGCCAATGCTCTGGGCAATTGTCCGCAAAAGGCGGCACCTGTGGTAAGCCAAATTACGGTGGTGGGAATGCCGAAAAGACGGAAATAAGCGGAGACTATGAGGGCGAACTTTTTCTTTTGTGGGGTGGGGAATATGTGGGGGACCGCGAAAACAACCCTCGCCCTCACTCAAGCAGCGATGAGTGTCACTGCGCAATTGCCTCGATGTGCAAATGGTTTGTATATACCAGCACAGCGAGCTTCCCGAAGGTGGTGGTCGGCGAACATTTCTCAGCAGTGCTCGTGTGGGCGGTGTGAGGCCCGCCAGGGCCAGGAATAGCGGCACCAGTACGGAAGTGGTTCGTGGAAGCTGTTTTAGAGTTTTTGTACCGCCGTATTGTAGTTATTATTTCGACTAATAAATGATATTGCGTTTCCCCGCCCTCTATGAGAACCTTCTTTTTGCAGTAGACAACGAACCCCCCAGACAGTCTACTGCGCCAGTCTCTGCGACACCATTCAGTCCTTTCGCCATCTGACCGCGTTTGCACTGGGAAAGTGTTGCTTGTACCTTTCTCGGCCATGGAAGTCACTCTGGGCAGCATTGCTATTTTTGTTACCAATCCTTCTCTGTACATTGTTACGATGGCGCGAGGGGAATGCCGCGGCAGAGTGGAAGCGCTCGAGCACGCACAAGTTCTGGACGTACCCTATGACAGGCGCTGTTCCAGTTCGCGTACTCTCAGTGCTTTTTCCACGTCTGATTCATCACCCACTGTTGCATTTGGTTCCTCCATTGCTGCCAAACCTTACGTCGGTCAAGCGTTCGCAGCTTCTGTGCCTGCTGGAAGAACTTCGTTCTTCTTTCGATGTCGGACAAACTTCTCTCTTCCGCACGTCCCACTGTTACACATCGCATCGACACTGGCGCCCAACCACCACAGTGCAACGTCCATATCACGTCCACTGCGGCGAATCGATGATGCGAGTGACAGCCTGCAAGGAGCAGAATTCTTTTCATCTCTTCATTTGCAGTCGGGGTACTGATAAGTACCCATGGCTGATGGCGCTCGACCGAAGACAGCCTTTGTCACGCCCGCCAGTTTTCAACGTCTCGCCGTTTCCTCTGTCTAATGCGCACACGTCCTTTGAGCGCATGATGGACACCGTTCTGCGCAACTGGAAATGCCGCGCGTGCTTGCGTTACCTGCGCGACGTCATCGTTTTTGCTCCGGACTTCTTCACGCACCTCTGACGCCTTCGGGGACGTTTTGAGGCGTATGAGCAACACCGGCCCCCAACTGAATCTGAAGAAGTTCGATTTGCGGCACGGCAGCTGACAATCCTAGGCTACGTAGTGTCGAGGGATAGAATTCTTCCCGATTTTGCCAAGCTTCGAGCCGTGGCCGGAATTTCCCAACCACACGTCCGTAAAGAACTGCGCAGGTTCGTAGGAATGTGTTCATACTCTCGATGCCTCATACGGAACTTTCCCACCATCATTTAGCCGCTGAAGAAGCTTCTTGAAAGTAATGGGTCCCTAAATTCGTGTTCGTCCGAGTGCGACGACGCGTTCGCATAGCTCCGTCGTTTGTTGACGTCTCCTCCAATACCATGCTACTACGACCCTACATCTCCAACAGAGGTACACAGGGACGCCAGCAGTGTGGGCCTCGGCGCTATCCTCGTGCACCACACACCAGGGTTCCCCGAGTATTTCGCGGCATATGGAAGCCGCAAGCTTACTAGAGCCGACACCAATTACAGCGTTACGTAAAAAGAATGGCTGGCTATCATCTGGGCCGGGCCATTACAAAGCTTCGACCTTATTTGTACTGCCCCAGTCGGTGTCGCCGCGAACCATCATGCACTATGGCGGTTATCGTCATTGAAGGATCCCTCAGGCAGTCTGTCTCACCTCTGGGCACTTCGCCTGCAAGACTACGACATCCACGTGCTTTACCGCACAGCACAGATGCCAGCATGCTGGCGCCGACGCCCCTCTTCGCACTCCCCCGTGTTAGGCGCAAATGCCTTCTGCTCAGAATCTCATATTGCCGTTTCTTCTGTCCTATCGTCTTCGTTTCCTTGTTGTCATTGTTGTGGTCGTGGTGTTTTAAGGGCGAACCTCCTTTTTGTCTAACCGTTTCACGCCTCCGTTGTCCGGCGTAACCACCTTTGCAAACTGCCCACTACTTCGTCTTTGCAAACATCCCACTACGATCCATCACCGATCCATTACTTCGCCGACCATAATGCCGTTATAATGAAGGGGGAACGGAAGCCGCCTTTGCAAACTGCCCACTACTTCGTCTTTGCAACCATCCCACTACGACCCATCACCGATCCATCACATCACCGACCATAAAGCCGTTATATTGAAGGGGGAACGGAAGAACGTCTAGCTGCCACTTACGATTAATAAAATTTCCTGTATAAATATATACAGTGTTTGTCACGCCTTTGATGATGTACTGGGCTATCGCTTTGATTACTGCTGGGCGAAACCACTGAAGATTTCACGGTGTAGCCATGATTGCTTCAGGAGCTTCGCCCAAACTCTTCATCAATCACCCGTTGATATGCTGTGACTTTTTAATCCCGGCGCTTAAGCAGTTCAACCCAAACATCATTTACCAAGAAGCCCAGCTTAAAACCCGTTTCTGGGTAGACATGCCCATTTTCGAGTGGTTTCATGCTAAACTCGGGCTGGCATGAGTTAGTTCATGCTGGTTCTGTCATTTATAAACGCTTCTCTCACATGCGCACACGTGTTTGAGCAGGGTGAGTAATATGACTTTTTGTTTCGTGTATTTCATATCGAGGCTGCAGAAGTTCTCGTCATCAATGTTCGGCGCGATCATGGTGCAATTGTTCTGACCATTGGAAAAAACATGGCACACTAAGTTATTTTCAACGTTTCATTTTCTCGGCCATCTGGGCATTACCATCGCCGAAAGCGTGGCTTTCTTGGCCAGGTTTCTTGAGAGACGTGCTCTACAACACCTACACAGCGAGACCACGATATGCCGTTAAATATAACGCTACAACATGCGCAGCGCGACGTTAGTGCGCGAGCACGCTCACATGAGCACCGCGAGCAAGCACGCGTATGAGCACGCGTCACATGAGCACGCGTAGCGCGAGCAGAAAACGAGAGGGAGTGAGAGAGAAAGCACGCGCGCGCGGTCAGCGTGACCAGTGATGCCAACCTAACTCAACATTTCATCCTAGATTGACTCTTTATTGCCATCACTCAGGTTGATTTACTTTAACAACGCATAAGGAAGCTCGCATTGTGGCCCAATTAATCGGAATGCTATTTGAAGTAAATGTATCGTATGAACAACCACTGAATGTCTTTTTTTCTGTATGTTCTGTGGAGTAATTGCACATAAAGGGCTCGCAGGTGACTCCAGTTGCTGCACAGACCGACAAACCTTCAAGTTTATTTTGGCCAATCATTGAAGGCATAGATGTGGTTGTTCGGATAAATCGCAAGTCTATAGCCCCTTTCTTGTTCTTGCAACTTGCGAAAGGGCAGTCAATTTCCAATTTTTTCTCATTTGCAATCAGGATTGCATGATTTCAGTATATATACAGGGCCCGCTCTTTTACTGGCTGTAGCCGTCCTGCGTAATATTGACCAGCTTCACAAATGGCCAAATATACTAGCCACTATTTTCATCATTCGAAAACACACGAACTGTCTTTTCGTCTCTTTCCGTCACGCCGTTTTCAAAATAATGAATTTGGCGCTCGACTGCTGACTCGAAGGTCGCGGGATCGAATGCCGGCTGCGGCGGCTCCATTTTGATGGCGGCGAAAATGTTTGAGGCCAGTGTACTTAGATTTAGGTGCGCGTTAAAGAGCCGCAGGTGGTCGAAATTTCCGGAGCCCTCCACTAGAGCGTCTCTCATAATCATATAGGGGTTTTAGGACGTTCAACCAGGGATATCATTGTTATATTATCATAATAATGAATCCCGTAGCAACTCGCCCGATTGTCAGCCCTACGTTTGATCTCCTTCTATTGAAGTCTACTTGTCGAGAAGACATTATACATGAAATCATGCACGGTGAAGGCACGCGGCAAGCGTCAACTTGGCACGTTTTCATGTGCACTACAGGACAAAATTTCTCATCGTTTCACAAACCAGCAATCACAGAGCAGCAAGCACTTTACTACAACAAAGTGTCATTTCCCCCCCCCCGTATTCAGCATATATCTCGCCTTATAGAACTGCTATCGCCTTCACTCGGCCCAGCAGAACGGCATAGCTATCTTAAATGCAAAACAGCAAATAGCGGAAACTTTTTTTAATATCCTTTCTAGCTGGAAAACACGAGATTACTCAGAAAAACCTGTTATTAGGCCGTGTCATGCAGCATTTCTAGAGCCTTCCAAAAATTGCTAGATTCACGAAAAAGACGCCGAATTCCTGAAAAAGACAGAAAATTCCTAGATCAAGAAATAAATCCCTAGGGTTGGCATCACTGAGCGAGACAAAATGCACGCAGCTGCAGTGTAAGCAAACCGCCGGCGGAACACCATGCACGACCGCCTAACGAGATTTCCGAAAAAGGGGGCGCTTTTCAGAAAGGCGCAGGAGCGCCTTTCTGAAAAGCCCAGGTTTTCTTTTCTATGGATCGGGGCCGTTGGTAACTTGAGGCTCTCAGAAACAACGCAAGCGAAGCGCATCTGCAGCGCAACATTTGCTGTTCTTTTACCCGAATAGTTCTTGCGCAGCCTGTCGCGAGACTGCTACTTTATCGCACATGCTCTGTGGGTGCGGGTCGTGGGCTCGAAGTTCACCAAGGAAGAGCGGGACGCGCTTCTACGAAGTCCCGTCTATGACCAAATCCTGGCCGTTCAGCGCGCCCGCGATCGGGCCGGCAGGCTAGAACTGTGAGTCCCGTTATGGATTAGCCAGGTGCGCGATTAATCGCGTTTGCTGGAGCAAAGCTACGTTTATTCACTCACTCACACTCCTTTGCTATTCTTCAGCTAAGCCGCACATGCCGTTTCTGCAGCCGAAGTGCGCAGATTCAGTAACAGCCCCGTGTGCATGTGGACAGCGTTTGTAGTAGTAGTCCCACCTTTGTCGCAGCGCCTGTTCGTAACAGTTGAGAGTTTGATATAAGGGTTCGCGTTTTCTTAAGAAAAACACCTCCGCTGTTTGGTATACGCGAGCGTAGTTTCGAAGTAAAAGCATGATCTAAGCAAAACGTTATGCAACAAACCTGCGCCACTATTACTGGTGAAATGGAAGACCAGCCTTGTTCCTTCCTCCTACCAATTCGGCTGCATTGACAGTGGCTGTCGCTGGGCTCTATTGGTTACAGCAGCAACTGGGACAGCGTACTGCTCTCTCGAATATACGCAGTTCGTTAAACCGGCAACCATTTTCGTAAAAAAGGGAAAATGTTTCATGGCAAAAGTTATTCAGCGTAGCAAGATGTCTTACAGCAGACCCATAATAGATCACATAGTATAATAAATGAAACAACACAAACTTAGTAATGTTGGTATATTCCATTTTATCATCTAGCGCACAACACAAGATAAGGACAGAATGAAAAACCGACGTAGACAGCGCCTGTCTTCATCGGTTGTGACTATGTCCTTGTCTTCTGTTGTGCGTGCAGTGCCGAAAGCGCCCTAAATTGTTTATTATTTCTTCTCTACTTCACGACGACTTTCTGTGGCTACACAGACAGGTTTGCGGAACCTGAGCGCATTCTATTTCACTGCGCGGCTGCATGTAGTGCTGAAAAGTTTACCTTTGGTAATTAGGAAGCAGAAGAGAAAGCATAATACCAATTTCTTTTCTTTTCATGTCCAAGATATTCTGCATTGTGAGAAAGGTTATCCCATGAAAGTATTTTCACTTCTTGCTGCTCTCAACATTCGTGTGCCGATTTCCTGTTCTCCTCCCACCTTAAACAAGTGATGGTGCCGATGTGCTGCAGCTGGCGCACATCGAAGCTTTTAAGTCAGGATGAGCGATTGTTCATTCGTTGACGTGTAATTAGCGAACAGAAAGAAACAAAGAGAGAGGTGCATTTCGCAACATTTCGCTCTCCACAAATAATTACGAGGAAATGGCTTGTACAGAATTGACACTACCAGTTCAAATGGATCTCTCTCATCGCGCTAGCCACATTGGCGATTGAGACGACGAGCCTGAAAGCAAAAAAATGCAATCGCAAACAGAACGTGACACAAATGACAGATTTGGGAAATTGCTTTCTGTACATCGTCGGTATTTTGGATTGCTGATCGTAGCTTATACGAAGACGCCCCAGATCGCGTAGTGTAACACCGGACGCATCAGTGTTATGAAGAGAGCCGTTGCTATGACAGTGATGAGAGCGCTTAACCATGATACAGTTACCAGTGCGATGCTTCGCCTGTTGAACCCATGCACTTTTTTTTTTCAAATTGGAGAGGGGACCCGCTGTAGCAACAGACGCGTTCATGTCGAATATGCGCTCACTGAGCAAAATGAGCGTTTTTGACCACCGCATAAACGACACACTTCATAAACTGCGTTACATAGATGGTCTGTATTTTCGGTTGCTCATTATCGCGGATACAGAAATATCGAAGACTATTTTTGTAAGAAGTTGTACCGGATTGGAGAACGCATGCGCTTACTCAGGACCCCAGACGAAGGCAGCGTCTTTCTTGAGGAGCTGATTGAGAGGGCGCGCGACGTCGGCAAAGTTTTTGACAAAGCGACCGAAGTAAGAGCAGAGGCCGAAGAAACTGCGAACATCTTCGAACAAGTTGGCACAGGAAAATCTTTCACTGCCCGTAATTTATCTTGATCGGGGCGAACACCGAAGGAATCGACGAGATGTCCGAGCTCAGAAATTTCATGACGGCCGAAGTGGCACTTGGACAAATTTAGCTGCAGGCCCGCCTTACGGAAGACAGAAAAGATTTTCGATAGCCTTTCAAGGTGCGTCACAAAGGATGTAGAAAAAACGATTACGTCATCCAGGTAGCAGAGGAAGATGGACCGCTTGAAACTATGCAGAAGTAGCGTAACATGCGAAGTAAAATAAAAGAAATTGACAGAGAGCGTAGTTCTTTGCAGCGCCAGCGCCCGGTATTCAACGAAAACGTAAGTTATGGCCTGCGAGAATATTGCGAATATGAGACTCGAAACTACATTTCATATTTTACGTAACTTTATGTAGCAATACGTGGCGACAGAAGCAAGTTTTAAGAAATAAAGGAAAACCAATACAGCTATAAAAGGTGACACTAAGAATAAAAGCCAACCATCTATTGGCCGCGAGATCAAGCGGAGTCGGCACCTAGCGGCGAGCGGGCGAAACCCCGTGGTGTGGATGGCTTCTTGCGTCGTCTGCTAGCCACACCGTGTTCGCATGTGAGCGTACGTCATGCATGGCCTCAGATTACAGCTTACTGAGTTATGCTAGCACAGTATCAAATGCTTGTACGCATGCCTACACGACATACATAAGCATTTCGCCTTACGAGACTTCTATGCACTCTAATGAGTCAGTACATGCCCGTGTCTGTATAGCGCTAGGCCTACGCATCGTACTCTAAATTATCACCCACATAAATCAAATACAAATCAAACAAGCGAGTGGATAATGGGATAACCAGTGCAGTATAAATATACCAGGTAAGCCAGCGGCTTACCGCTCTCACATAAAGCTGTATTGCGCCATTCACACCCACGGAGTAAAAAAAGACATCAGCGCCGACCTTGCCCACCGTGAAACGCGGACGAGGAGGACTACCGGCCTCCTCTCCTGTTGACCTACTTCCCACAAACGCAATTCGGTACACTGCTGCGAATCCCCCTTCAGTCAAACCTTCTCACCGCAGTCGATCACGTGTCCTACTTTCACCTTCTCACGAGGCTCTTCCTTTTCCCCAGTTCACGTGACCGTGGGTACAGCGCATTCATACGCTTCCCAAAAGTCATATTGTGCAAGCGCGTGTGTATACCAAAATGGTTACCACACTTGTCTCCCTTGTCACGCGACCTGTTTTAGCGAACCACGCCGGCACAAGGTTTACAAAGACATATTTGCTGTAAATATCCCGTTCTCGATCACTGCATGTATAGAGCGGGTTGCCACTGCTTGGAAACACAAACGCGAGACGCAGCCTTCTGACCGGCTGCAGTCAAGATCGATGCCGCCTGTCGACCGCCGTCGCGTCCCCTGCCAAAGTAGTGAGTGTCTCGTGAAAGTTGCTGCATCTTCGAAAGTCGAGGAACAACAATACCGTCCCTGTATTGCAATGTCAGTGAGGAAATGCCTTCTTGACTTTACGTAGGTTTCTCAGTTGAGCATTCCTCCTTTGCCATCCTTTTAAATATTAGGCGAGGTTTTGTAGGGCTTGGCCTGACAAGAGATGAGCTCCCGCGTCGCATGTGACGCTGTGGTTCCCAGGTACAGCCATTGATGACGTAACTGCCTCGGTCGCGATTGAAGTGGTGGCGTCACAGTCAAACGGGTGTGTAACAAATAAAAAACGAGCCCCCAAAAGTCTCTTTCCTTCCTTAAACGGGGAAGGGCGGCTCGAGCTCTTGTTTGGCCTAAATTCACTGTATCAGCGGCGGGTTCGGAAGGGACTGGCACAAACAGGATTTACACAAACATCACGAAAAATCACAACGGAAGGAGACGAGAACCACATATCCGCTGTTTCTGCAGATTATCGCTTGATGAATTAGGTGCACAGACTTGCACCAGCGGCTGCAGACTCCTAATGATGCCATATGCCGAACCGGACTGCCGCTCTGCTCTGTCACGTCATGTGTGTGTGTCTGTGCTCTGCGGTCTTTCTCTCTGTCTTTACTGTTCTTTCGAACTCCCCCATCCCTTTTTCTTGTAGAGGGTAGCATACCGGTTGCGCTAAACTGCTTAATATTCCTGTATTTCCTCTCTCGCCTGCTGTCCTTCCTACACTGGGTGGGAGTGTGGCAAGGCTTTTGGCTGGTCGATATAAAACTGCTGTCTTTAATAAAAGTGTTTCCTACGTTCCTTCGCAATTCATATTATTTAATTGCTTTCTAAGAAAACTTAAGCTTTTTCCATAGTGCAGGTGTGCTCACGGACTTGATCCACAGGCAGATATGATGTGCAGTCCCATAGTCTAGAGGCTGACGAACCTTGGAAAACATGAAAGACGCCAAGCTGATTGACTACGAATACCGCGTTCCGGGGACGGCCGCTACCTATAATTAAACTGAACGCTTACAATCCGAGGAAGCATTGTGCAATGCCAAAGAAAGAAAGAAAGAAAGAAAGAAAGAAACAAAGAAAGAAAGAAAGAAAGAAAGAAAGAAAGAAAGAAAGAAAGAAAGAAAGAAAGAAAGAAGATCACAAGATCAGGCACGTATTCACCAAGCTTCGCTTCCATACAATTTCCCAATAGAGCAAGGATTCCTGATTTTATTTTCCATCTCAAACCTTCCCTCTCGCTTCAATTTGCAATGACCCTGAATTAAGGTTGTAATATGTGGGCCAAGACTCACATAAAGAACACGATGTGGTTGGGTCCGCAGCGCAATCTTTGTGGTTTTCCAGATGAACCCCACCTGCCGTTTGTTTACGGCAACTGCAACTGGTTTTGTGTTTCTTACGGAAAATAGCTGCGTTCCTTACAATAGTTTGGAGTACTTTCATAATTAGCGCATAATTTCAGAACAAAATTATGCAAGAAACTCGCGCCACAGCTACTGCTGAAAGTGAAGACCAGAAAGTTGCTGCTACTCATGTGGCTCCATTGAGATTTCGCGTCAGGACCTCCTCGAGTTCCGTCTGTATACGGGACAGCTTACTGCACTCCCACAGTAGAGCACGCGGTGCTTTATATCGACCACAACTTTCCTTTTAAGAATTATTAAGACAACGCTTGATGACAAGCGTACTATTTAATTTCCTCGACAAGATGGGCGGCTTACCGCAGCGCCACAATAGTGCACATACACAGCGTTTGAAATGAAATAGCGTAAGCTTGGCAATGTTTGTATATTCCATTTCAGCATCTAACGTACAAGACAAGGACAGCGTGAAAACCGACAAAGACAGGCGCGGTCTTCGTGGGTTGCCACTCGGTCCTTGCATCCTGTTGTGCGTGTTGGATGCTGAAAACACACTAAATGGTTTACCATTTGTTTTATACCTCGCGAAAGCTATCTGTGTCAGCACAGCCAACACAACCGAGCCGGAGCGTACACTTTTTCACTGCGCTGCTGCATGTAGTCGTTGAAAGTAATTCTTTCTAGATCACGTAGCATAAAGGTAAAACCTAATAGCTATTTCTTTCCTTTTTATGTTGAATATATTGTTCTTGCATTGCGAGAAAGCTTATCCCATGAGGCATTTTCGTGTTTTTGCTGTTTCCGGTTTTCCGGCATTGATTTCGGGCTATCCCGCCCCCTTAACAACGATGGCGCCGATGGGTTGAAGCAGGCACACTTCGAACTTTGTAAGCGAGTTTCAGCGATTTTTCATAAATTCATAAGTACTTATCGAAGGGAAAAAAACATCGGCAAATCTCACACCGTGTGGGAATCGGTTTCATGCGAAGCACTGAGCGAGTACTTGTCCTTGCTGAATTTCGTGGCTTTTAACCAAGCGTTACGATGTGGACTGACTTGCTTTTGTAAGCGTAGTAGTTGTGCGCAGATCTTGACTTTACCGGGGACGTCAACTACACTGGTGTTTAAAGGGTAACCCATGGTATGACGTAATTTCAGCACTGACTTCAGAGCACAGACGTCAGCATTACCGAAACGAAGGGCACTTTAGGTTGCGATGATGCGAATATCATACGTTACTTTCATTAGCGCTTCAATATAGCTTGCTGAATCATAGAAGCACAAATGTAATATTTAATAGACTCCTTTAAAAGCGGAACCAACACTTCACCTCACTTGACGTTAACCTGGCATGACGCCTGCATCATAGGAGAGCATATGTAACGTTTAATGCTTTGTTATAAAATTAGACAGCTAGCACTTCTACCACAATTGGCGTTGCACCCACATTACTCCTCCATAAGGTATTTTGCCATACAGTTTCAGGATATGTTGTGACTGTGGCAGAATATCAGACTGTCACGCCGAATGCTTGGGTTCGATTACTGCTGCGATCCTGGTTTACATTATTTGCATTCATCGGGTCAACACTGTCGATGTTAGTTTTTTTGCGCTCTTGCATTTAAATTACCAATGTCTGTTCTCGCCGTTCCTAGGAACATACAAACTGTCAATCAACTGTGGCGCATACCAGCGTACGTGGCCCATGATATACGGGTACGTGCCACACGTGTGTGGAGTGAAGGGTTTGACGACATACGCGACAGGATTTTCACGTTATCCATGTGATGACTGGAAGTTCGTATTCGTCATACCCTCTTACCCTCCCATGCCAATTTTGGTCCACACCAAGCTAAGCAGGCGATAACAAGAGCACCCAGGCAGGCAGCTAGATAGATAGATATGTATATCGAAACGCTCAAAGTGCCTTCGCATTTAGAACAAACACACAGATGCGTTCCAAAACATTTCGTTGTCCGGATGCGATAACGTGGAAAGGATTTGTATTGTACGCCATTGAGACCACCAGTCCAAACTGATCTCTCTCATTGCGATAGCCACATTGAGGCCGGCCACCTGGTAATTTTCAGCAAGACCACCAGCTTGAGGGCAAAAGTGCGATCGCCTACATAACATGACAGAAATGACGCATTTCGTAGTGCTTTGCTTATATGGTCGGCATTTCCGGTTCCTCATTGTCACTGATACAAACACATCGGAGATCGCGTAGTGCAACGCTGTACGCCTGCGCATCATGGCGGGAGGCGTTACTATAAGAGCGATGAGAGCGCTTCACCATGACACAATTGAACAGCATGCTTCGACTGTACATCACGTACTCTACTTTTTTCAAAATATAGGAGGCGGTAGCTAGCGACGGCCGCCTTGATACTGATTATATGGCTTACAGCGTGCCTTTCTCTGTGCAAAAAGAAAAACAAGCAGAAAGAAAAAAAAAGGGGGGGGGGGTGCGGTGCAGCTACGCACTTGCGCTGCGAAGAATGAGGAAACAGCGGAGCCGGTGGCGTTCCACCCCACCTGGCCTCCGTCTTCACCCTCACTCTCCTTACCCTCCTCTTCACCATAAGTTGTGCTGTCGTAACGGCCACCGGAGGCGGTGCTAGTGATTAGCTACACCTATGCTATGGCGCATGCGGGCGCACACAATGCAACGAAACTTAGGAAATGGTTTGTTCTCTTCACGTAAAATTCTCAGTTCTATAATTCCCGCTTTGTGGGCTTTTTTATCGCATGTAAAACAGCTCGATTGAATAAAACAACTGTTTACGTCCCTTCGGAATGCACAATATTACACACCCGCGAGGGTGGTCCAATGAGGGCTTTCCCAAATTTTCTGGCCGTGGGGAATCCTAGTGGCTTTTCGTGAGTACCGCGGTACCACTTAATTTATCTTGAGTATAATGACAATCAAAAGCGCCACCATAAAAAGCGCGAGAGGAGGGCGGGGGGGTCATAACGCCTTTCGACGCGCGCAGCCGCAGTATTGACATTGCCCGCCTTGGCTTGGTCTCTATTCTTTAATTTCGAATGCCAGCGCCCTTGCTGTTGAACTCCCGATAATACATAAACTTGCGATATCCCCCCGCGCCGCTTCGCGAGTCGAGTGAAGCGCCCGCCGACCATGCACAGTGTGCTTCAAGCACCGAGCATCGTAAGCAATGTGTTTACGCCAACGAAGTTCCGGATGTACATAGGCCTGTTTTATTTTTCGTAAAACAAAAAGAAGGCATGCCAGTCGCACAGCGAAACGGTCGTCGACAGATACACGCACCGGTCTTAAGCTACGCCTAAATGCTCGTGTAGCCCACAGCCGGCATGAAGTGGCGCCCCTTACGCATATCAAATCACTCGTTCCACGTCTTGATTCCAAGAACGACATAGAGCAGTGAGAAATCATCGTGTATGATAACTGTGCCACGGGAACGCCGACGCGCCATGAGCTACAAATAAAGCGTCGAGGTGCCGGTAATGTTGTTTTAACGAGTTCGAACGTTAACGAGCACGAATTACCAGTGCTCCGCGCGTTCTGTCATCACGGCTTCGCAAATCGTGCAAGTTTTATGGCACTCACTAGACGACAATCTTTTAGTGCTGCTACGACGTAGGTCTCTCGCTACCCGCAGATACCCTATGTGCGGATGCCTCTGCGATAGCTTCGTTAAATGCAAAATGCAATGAATTTTTGCGTGTCTAAGTAAATAAATTAGTTGCTATTGGGAGTAAAACGAGAGTTGGTTGCATTCGTTTTCGCTGCTCGAGTAACCCTACGACGTGATTCACGAACCCCTGGGTTACGCGGAATGCAGTTTGAGAACACATGGCCTAGTCGTTATGGTGCTAGAATGCTGACCCGAAGGCTGCCGGATTGAATTCCTGCCATGGCAGCCACATTATCGGTGCAGGCGAGAATGCTTGAGACCCGCCCACTTAGATTTAGATGCACGTTAAAGAAAGCCTGGTGGTTTAAATTGCCCCAGCCCTCCACTAAGGCGTCCCTAAAAACATTATCGTTGTTTTGGGTCGTAAAGCCCCAACAATTGCTATATTAAAGGAGCAGTGACCTAAAATTTCAAGCTCGAGATGTGGTGTTCAATCGATAGCTTCGTATGCAAATGCTTTTGAGCGCAGTATGAATTGCGCACGTTACGTAGAAGTTATGTTATTTCGTGGACGAACAGCGTACGAAAGCTCAACGGGGCGTTCAGAAGCCTGCGACCTCAACAGTATTATAACAAGACGGCGAGATGGGCTAACTGGTGAGCATTCATGTTTAAAACAAAAGCTTTTTAAGCGCACATAAAACGAGGATAGAAGAACTAAGATTTTGAGAGGAGATCGCTTAACTCACAACTGAATTTTTCTTGAACAGCATCACATTTAAACGCACAAGAGAACGTGTCAAAATCTTAGGTCTTCTGTCCTCGTTTCACGTGCGCTTAAAACGCTCTTGCTTTAAACATTACCGTAATATGACGTGTTCAGCGCTCCTCCATGCACTGAGTGACGATGCGCTAGTAACGATAACGCAAACGATCTCAGTGTTGCCATCGTGATGCCGGCTAGCAGCGAAGCCTGGCAGCGGTTTCACTTCGATAGTCTGGGTTGGTTGTCTGAAGTCCTGCGTCTACTCCGCGCCCCTTCCAATGATTTGTGGTGTGCTCGTCAGCGTGATATAATTGGGAGCGACGATCTAAACTGCATTACGTCTAATCATGTTGTGAAACAATTGTGCGCGATATACACCAGTGCCGTTTCAAGTAGCGCAAGAAGGAATGTCTTTGACGCGGTTTATAAAAGGTTCCAGTTAGGACTGCGGATGCAATTTGCGTCTCTCCCCGCGACCCGCGATGCATGAACGTTGGCCTTACGGATGCCCCCTCAGGTGCTGGCCTTACACACAGAGAGAATATTCTGTTCTTTCGAGCTTGATGGTGACATCAGGGACACGCGCCAGCATGGACGCCTGGGTGGAGACGAGACGCGCAGGGCGCCGACAGCCTGTGTGTGTTGTTGGGGGGGGGGAGGCGTAATGGAAGAATTGGCCATCGGCCCCTCGTGCCACTTGAAGGCGCTGGAGGCGTCGCTGCTGCCTGCTCGTCGCAGGAGAGAATGAGGCGCGCGAGAGGGGGAATGGAGAGCAGGAGGGGTAGTGGAGAGAAGGAGGAAGATTGGAGTGGATGTGTGTGGAGTGGGCTTGCGCATGCGCAGTAAGGGTCGTCACGCCGCCGCACACCACCGGAATGAACTCCGCCATAAGCTGCTTGGAATCTAAAAAAACAAGGTTGAGTGGCTAGCGGCATCGACCGACTCCACGTTCGGTCTCTTTCGTCCTTGTTCGCTCTATCGGTTACGCAGACGCCTGCGACGCCAATGGTGACGCTGCTCAACGCAGAAACAGACACCTAAGTGCTGCGCTCTAGAAACAGCTTTGCTGAAGACAGCGTCGCAGACAGCGTCAAGCGCCCATCGCAGACCGTCAGCTTTCTACCACCTAGCATAGCCATCTGAGCGCTCGCCCCAAGGAGAAGTCTTCTTCCTCTTGTTCTTCGACCGCCTTGATGGTGATACGTGCAGAGCACTTTAGGGGCCCGGGCTGCCGTACGCTGTCCTAGCTTGGCGTAACGCAGACAAAACCATGTCTGCTGGCACGCGCTAGCGCGTTCGGGACTGTGTAAGGGGCTGGGTAAGAAGCTGTGGCCTCTCCACCTTACACTCTCTCAGCAACCATGTGATGACGTCGGGGAACGAGATTCTGCAGACGCGCGATGAACCAACGCGTTGTAGCCTTGACAGAACGCACTGGCACGCGTTAGCGCGTTCGGGGCTGTGTACGGTTCTGGGTAAGACCCTGTGGCCAATACATGACATTCATATAGCGTTTATATCTCAAGGAACGGCGCGCTCTGTGGTAGAACACCCGCTTGGGTCGCAGAAGGCCTGGGATTGATTGTCACTCCAGCTGACATTTTCATTTATTTAGTTATTTGCCTCTTTCTAAATTCTTTGCTCACTGACAAGGCCGATTTTTCGCTCACAACCAAAGATGACGCTGCCAACACCAACACCGCAATTTCGGGGAAACGAGCCACTGATCGCTATCGCGATTTCCCCTTCCCTACCGTAGACGAGCTGGGCTCGTCCACGCTCAATGAAGCGTTTGGGGTCACCGCAGTTATCCTGCTGTGATTCAGTTTGCTGCGTCATCTTTCGCTGCAACATATGGTGTAGTAAAAATTTTAAAAAGGTACTCAACGCAAAAAAACGCCAGGCCTGAGCGGATAGCGCAGCACAGTCACAGGGAAAGCTTGAAGAGCGGCATTTCTAGAGACCATTATAAACTATCTTGTGACTACTAATACAAGTACACTAGCAACGTGCCCACTACGCCACAAATCATAATTTCTGTGAAGGTGGGAAGCACCCACCACGACATCACTCGTCATTCTGCGGAGAAACGAGGTACCATATGTAAGTCATCATATGCACTTTGTTGATGCGACGGTTGCTGATGATGAAGAATTATGGCTGAGCCCTTTTTAATGGGTTGGAAGCTTTCAAATGACCCACTAGTTACGTAATTCGCATTGTGTGACGCCCGGTCATTATTTAACTCCCTCACCACGCTTTATAACAAAAGGTAACGAGAGAAAGATTGAGAGAGAGGGAATTAACGTTATTGAGACCTTGAGGAAATGGATTATGGGAGCCTGATGGGCTTCCATGGCAACAAATAGAGGTGTACTGCCAGGAACCCACTACGCTATAAATGATCATAATTTTGTGAAGAAGGGGAGCAGCAACTATGAAATTTTTCGTCATTATGCGGAGAGCCGCGGTACCCGCTAAATACCTGTAAGACATTATGTTCACTTTGATGATGCTGTGGCTGATAACGACGAAGAATTAAAGGCAGATCCCCTTGAAATGGGTTGGAAGCATTCAGCAACCCTCTCGTTGCGCAATTCGCATTGTGTGACTCTTGCTTGTTATTTTACTCTTCTTCCACACTACATTACATATGTTAATGTGGTTCCTTCCCGACAGCAAGCCTGTAAAGGGTCTTTTTGCAAGCCATTTTCTATCGCTTTTCCATGGAATACCTGTAAACAGTCTCGCGCAGGGTACTATATAAGGATTTACTAACTATGCTCTTCCCGCCTCCGTTGTACCGTTCATTGTACTCCGATCTTTCAGACCACGATGTGTTGAATCATGTGCGCAAAATGTATATTCTCCCTAATTCAAAGACATTTTGCTATAAACTCGATTCTGAAACACTTCCGGTAAACATATCGTTGAAAAAAAGGTATTTTTGTTTGTTCTTTTAACTGCCGTCTATGTGATGTGCCGGAAACAATAGAACATTGCTTTGTTAGCTGCAAAGTCGCTATTCTGTTCTGGGATGTCCTTCAGAGAGCACTGAAGAAAAGCTTTGTCATCAGTTCTCACACCATACGTAATCTTATACCAACATCGCTTGATGAAGTGCCATATGATATGTTTTTCCTCATGGGTATGCATAGCTTATGGAAGACACGTATGCAGGACCATAACGCAGAACCCACCATTTCTTCAAGCATGCACTTCATTGGCATGACTATTCAGCTAAAGGACATTTATGACGACCTGGAATTTAGACCGGACTGGTACCCCCTCTTGGTGAGGTGCTCGGCCTCACCACCTTTCCAGTATAACACGATGTGAAGAACTCTCACCGTTCTACTGCACGTTGTGTTAGCCATCGAGTGTGCCCTTAGTAACGCTTGAGCGCTCATTGTCGCTATCTGATTGAACTTTTGCTTGCTTTATTTGTGCTCTTGTTGTGCACTGTAATACTCAGTGTGATAAATGCCATGGAAGAAAAAACAAAACCGGCATGGCTCTGGGGTAGAAAACTGAGCTCCCATGCAGAGTGCCCAGGTTCGTACCTTCTTCCATCTCGGATATTTTTTATTATTTCATTTTTTTCTGATTTCGAGCGATAGTGAATACGGACACCGGCGGCGGCGGCGGCGGACAACTACGGCGCCAAGAACGGCCCTTGTTGTGATCTCATAACAGCTTTCGCTGTAAAAATGGCGTCCTCTGTGTAAGGAAGCACCGCCAACAGCTTTGCTCAGCTGTTTGCCGTAGTATTGTGGGATAAAGAATTTCTGTGCTCCTCGAGTGGGGCTCCGGGACTACACAGAGAAGCATATTTTTTTCTAAATTCTCAGATTCGGACGACCACCGAATCGGCAGTGGACTGCGATAGGGGTAAATAAAACCCCACCGACGCGTCCAAGGCTTTTCTTCTGGACTCCCTTGTCTCTGCACATGATTGTTTATACTTGAAAGTATTTCTGCACCTAAGACTGGAAACGTTAGGACACATTTAGTTGTGGAGGGCAGTGAAGCCATTTAGGACGACTGCCAGTTGGGCATGTTGAAAAAGGTTGAAGATGAAACAAGCACAGCATACACGAAGACTTAGAAAGGACACCCGACGGAGCGCTTACTAGCAACTGAAAATTTTTATTTCGGAAATAACGTTGGCATGCATGTATCACATGAAGGCACGTCAGCACAAACCATCCTTATTATTACAAACTGTGTGAATCAACGAAGGACAGTAAAGATAAACGATTGCATACAGCTGGGAAGCACCGCGGATAACAAGAAAAGAAAGGCACTGAGTGATGTTACGTCCAAAAAAGCAAATTCCGAATCTTTTAGCAGAACAGAAGCCTGGCTGACACAACTATGGCTTTCTTTACCTATGTAAAAGGCTTCAATAATTCCTCTTGTCGTTCGCTTTTATGCTTCTCAACTTTTACTCTGTCAGAAAGTTTTGGCTCCCAAGTGCACTCGCTGCAGTGTGTCGCTAAGTACGAGTACGGGTCCTTCTCTAGGGAATGCGCACGTTCTCTGATGTTCTGATGTTCGCGAAGGCGAACATTCAGGCGACGAGCCCTTGGGCCTATGTATTCCTTTTCACATGTGAAAGCAATTCCGTACACGACATTTTTTTGCACTGTACATATATTTTGACAAGTTTCATGACACATCCATTTTTTTGCTTCTGCGCTTTTCCTTACGGAAAATATTTGCGCTGGAGGGCAATTTTTTTACAATTTGTTTATGGCTGAAAATGCAACCCGAAATTCATACCTTCACGCAACGTTTTTTGGCCGATGTGAAACTGAGCCCACTGCTGTTTTCCCACTGACGTACCACAGTTTTCAAATGGGAAGAGCAAAGCAGCCGCGGATGCGTGGCACAATGCAATGGGGACTGCGCGAATGTTTGCAAGCCACGTCAAGCCGCGACATTCTACTGCTACATGACAGGAGAGATATCACGTGCAAATCTGGCACGTGGCAGAATGCTGCTCAAGCAACGTCCAGAAACGGAAATAAACTACAGCACATAACGTCGCGCAAATGCTACGGCCTGACTAACTGCAGCACGGTTCGGCGATCGTACGTTTTACATGAGGCCATCGCATTAGGTTGTCTAAGACATTTAGAATTACGCTGCAACATATGTCGGGCGGAAATGTGATCCTTTACTGAGTAATAAGCAGGCAAAATGATAAGAAAGACTATATACATGCGTCGATAGTGATGGCCTATGCTTGCAAGTTCCGTTCGCTCATGTTTCCCGAGATACAGCGCGCGCGAGCGGCTGCGGCCTTGTGGTCAAAGTTCGCGTAAGAGAATTTTTCTAGGCGTGGGCTGGTGTACGCTCACACTTGTTTTAAGACGCGAAAGTGCACAGTCACGAGAATGAACACGGGACAGGACAAGGCTTATCGCCAGAAGTAGATAAAATACCGAGGTAATTGAGAGAAGCTTTTTGTACCGGCAAAAAACGTGACATCTGCATTAGCAACACTTACATAGTATCGTATAAATCTGAGAAAAATCTTATTAAGCATGCGTTACCTTGTCACAATTGATACCAACATGTTTTTTTTTTCGCAGGCGCTGGGAAAGATACATATATTCGAGGTTTTCTGGGAATAAAACAGTTGTTAGTGGCGCTCTGTCCCGTGTCCTTTCTCGTGATTGTGTTCTTTCGCTCTTTAAAGAAAATTTCATATCAGAGTTAGCACTTTGTGCACGAGCAACGCAGCCCCCTCCCCGTCTTTTCATCGGCGTCCCTTCATGCTCCCTCTGCAAATAAAAGACGGGCGGGGCGTTTCCTGTCTTCTTTACAGGTCTCGCACGCAGAGTGATGTTTTAGCACGAGCACTCTGTGCGACGGATATGGCCAGCTCGTTCTCCTTCAGCCATGTTTCATCGTTCCGCTCGCGCTTAGAACACGCAATGCGCGGAGCGATGTTATCGTTTTGAACATTACTTGAAATTTTACGCCAACTGAAAACAGCTTTAGAGCGTCCATATAATTTCTATCGCAATAAAAAAAAATATATGCGAAACCGTGGACGCGGGGCCTCCTTTTTTTTCTCGAGAGCTGCATCATTTTCGCTGCGATGAGTTCGTCTGTTAATTGGAAGAATTCACTATTTCTGCGCCTTGTTCATTGTCTTTGCTGGTATATTTATATAATTGCAGGGGTGAAAATGAATAGTCCCGAAGTGCACAAACGCATCGGCAATATTATTAGTAATAATATCTGGGGTTTAACGTCCCAAAACCACGATATTATTATGAGAGGCGCCGTAGTGGAGGTCTCCGGAAAATTCGACCACCAGGGGTTCTTTAACGTGGACATAAATCTAAGTACACAGACCTCAAACATTTGCGCCTCCATCGAGACTCAGCCGCCGCGGCCGGGATTCGATCCCGCGACCTTCGGGTCAGCAGTCGAGCGCCATAACCACTAGACCACCGTAGCGGGGCACAAGCGCATCAATATATTCATTTATCATAGATGGAAACTGTAGTAGGTTCTAGACTCTAATATACCATACAGCTTGTTGGGACGTCGTTCTCAAATGCTGGAGGATGCCGCAGCGTTGAGGTCATGCAATGCTCGTGAGACATCTGGAGCAGCGATACATTTGCCAGTGAAATGTCTCGTGTTCAAACTCCCCGTTCGGATTGAAAGAAACTATTGCGCGGCGGCGGCGGCGCGTCTATACAGACTGCAAATTGCAAATCAGTTCTGCGGAATCCCGCAAGGTGGCAGAAGGGTTAAGAAAGAGAAAATAGACAACCACCCGTTTGTAGCACGAAGCCACAAGGAATTCCATACCGATTTATCAGAAATCAAGCATCTTACAGTCTATACAGACTGTAGAGAAAAAAGGCTTGCCCGAAAGAGCGCCGACCAAATAAACACCGCTATTACCCTACCACTAGCTTTGTTGCACTCGCAATTATTTAGAAATGGGCTTAAATTAGCGCTATTTAGTGTTACTGACAACTTATATCACACATCGACATTTTGACAAATTAGAAACGTACCGACAGCGTTCAATGTTCATTTATAAAATTTAAGTCAAAGATTAAAGGCCCTTTATGAAATTTACTGTGCGCAGAACTAGCAGCACAGGAGTATGTGTATGCAGTCACTTTTGCTCGATGGCGCCATCAAATCCAGTTTAATTCTAGATCGCGGCCGATAGCGCGTCTTTGACTGAGTTGTGAGTCGCAGTGCGTCATCGTCTGCGCTTTCTGTTGACACGTATTTGCAACTCTACTTCATGTGAGCTCCCTTTCATTATTTACTATATAAATTGAATAGCACCGTGAAGACTAGCACGCGTCTCAGGGGCTGGTAATGCTGGCAAGGTAGTGTAATGGCGGCAATGGCGGCGCCATTGTGGTACGATATTTGTAAGCATGGGTGTTATGGCGTGCTTCGCCTGCGGAATCCGTACTAAATATTTGCGCGAAGCATCGCTTGTGTCCGTTTACGCGATAGGGCGAAAGCTCCTCTAATTTGCTTTTGCTGGCACCTTTCCTCTCGTCTCCGATTTCGAACAGCGCCACGTTAAGGTCGTAATAGTAGGGCCCAGGACCGTGGCAACGGGGCCGTTGGCAAGCTGATGCTCTCAGATGAAACACAAGGCGAGCGGCTATGTAGCAACAGCTTGGCTATTCTTCAGGTAAACGCCACCTGCCGTTTATGTACCCCAACTGCTCCAATATCAGCAACAGTTTCATGCTCCGGCGCAAGCGGGCAGCATTTTTCGTGATAGTACCGGCTTTGTCGCGGCGTCTTCTCGTAACATTCAATAATTTGAAATAAGGATTCCCGTTTCTTACGGAAAATTGCCTCGTTGCTTGTCATAGTCGATCGGGCTTTTAAATTATACGGGTAATCTTAGAAAAAACGGTACCTAAGCAAGTTGCGCCACATTCACTACTTAAACGGAAGACCAGGTTTTTTGTCGCTCTTATTAATTCGGCTCCATTGACGCTGGTGCTCGTTCCATGACTGAAGGTTACCGGGATAGCTGACACAGCCTACTGCTTTCTCAAAGTTTACCACGCAGTGGTCTAAATTGAAGACCATTTTTCTAAAATAGAAAGAAATAAAAAGGGAGACTTTTCATGTCAGAAGCATTAGGGTAAGGCGGGGCAAAATGAGACGCGGGGCAAAACGCCACATTTTGACTTTGCCGCCCTTGAATACAAAAAGTACATTTTCTTTGTTTCTCGATTTCAGCGATAGGTGCCGGTAGTTTTCGACATTTTATGCGTAAAAGTTGATGATTGCTCACAGCATTCGCGCGGGGAAAATTGCGCGGCTGATATCAGTGTGTTCGTGAACCGCCAAAAGGGGCGGAATTCTGCTCGGCCAAATATTCGCATCCATGCATGAAGCTACTCCGACGTCAGTACAACAACGTAAGTAGTTATGTTGTTATTTCATAGTTCCAGCTACATTCCACCAAAAGTTCAGTTCATTTGGTGCTGTGGGCCAAAGGGCAAATATTTTTGAATTCGGGCATGTGAGAGAGGCAAAACGCGACCTAAAGGCATTGAATTGCCTTAGAGAATGTCTTATTAAGTGAACCATTTATTTACGCTCATTATATATAACATTTTTCTGTTTAAAATGGTGCGGACGTACAAGAAAATTTTCTCTAAAGCTTCCTGGGAGGAAAACGACATGAAAATAGCACTGAATACTATTCAGGAGTTTCGGAGCAAGACAGCGCCGGGTTCTGTCTGGATTCAATGCGTGGAGTACAAAGACTGGGCTTATGAGGACTGCTTGGGGGCCCATGGAGTGAATTTGAAGTTCTTCTACTTCAAGAACTGAAAGCATAAAATTTTTCACACTGTCTCGTTCTGCTTCACTCAGCGTCTCGTTTTGCCCCGCAGGTTGGGGCAAAATGAGACATCTGGTGCATTTTTTCTTTCGTTTTAAAATAATCTTTTGAGCAGGCGCAACGTGGCTATATTTATGCAGCACATACCTTATACCCAAAAGAAAGTTACTGTATTCACTTTTTATGGTAACGAGTGAATTAAAAAGTATACACTATTTTCAAATTTTTGTCGCATTTCGCCCCGCCTTACCCTACTTAATTTTCTGGCTTCGCAAGACGGCTTATCGCAACCCGCGTGGTATATGGCGTAGTATTTTAGATGAAATTACGTAACCTTGCTAATGTTGTACTATACCATTTTAGCGTCTAGCGCACAAAACACAAGACAAGGACAGAGCGAAAACCGACGAAGACAGCGCCCGTCTTGATCGGCTGTCAGATAGCGCTTTTCTTTTGTTGTGCGTTAGATGCTGAAAACACACTGCATGGTTTATTAATTTTTACCTGATGACAACTTTCTGTGCCCGCATAGCCAACTATGAGGAGCCTAAGCGCGGACTTTTTCACTACGCTCTGCATTTGGACCTCGAAAGTAAACCGTTGTTGCTTACGAAGAAGAAAATAAATAATATTCGCAATTGCTTCAAGGTGCAAATCACATTATGCTCGGGCTCTCGGCGTCTCCTGTCGCCGTAGCCCATCACAATGTCACCTGTCGTCACCCGTCACGGTAAAGCAAGTGGCATATAAGACGACGCGTTCGCGAGAACGCTCGCTCGCCCGCAAAAGACAACGCCAGCAGCGATTATCCGACTGGCGAATACGACGGCGCGATCGCTCAGGAAAAACGCCGTTTCTGCGATAGACGCTGTCTGCGTTGGGCGCTTGAGGCTGTCTGCAGCAATGAGAGGACGCTGTCTTCTCATGCCATTGACGTGTCCCTATGGGAAACACCGGTGCTTCGCTCTTCCCCAGGTTTGACGTTAGTGGAGCTGTTTTTAGAGCGCAGCTCCTTGGCGCCTATTCCTGCGTTGAGCGGCATCGTAGGCGTCTGCGTAACCGATAGAGCTAAGGACGAAAGAGACCGAACGCGGAGTCTGTCGATGCCACGAGCCACTGAACCTCGCTTTCTACCTCCTACACGGGTGCTGGCCCCTGGGTTGAAGCTCGTGTGTATGCAGGGCTTGTGCAGCCGGGCTCAATATGACTTTCAACAAGGGAGGCGTGGCCTCAAGTGTTCAAAGACTGCGTACGGCTTCCACTAGCCATTGTTTCTAAAACTAAACGCTGTTTTCTCACTTCGGAATAATCCCAAACAAGAAAATATTATTTATTTGGGAAAATGAGAAAATTTGAAGACATGCGCAATTTTTGAACCCATGAGACCACGCGCTCCTGTTTTGCAAGCCATATTGAGCGCGATTGTACCTGCACTGCGGGTGGCTTCCCTTGTCCTAACGGGGCTGTCGGCATTTCGCTTGGTTCACGACGCCTGCAATGCACAGAGTGCTGTGCGCAGCATTCGAGCGCTGGCACTTTCTGAGGCAATATCTAACGAATGATACGTTGCTACAACTGCGGATAGCCAATACTTCAAACGAAGCTGTGCTCCGAATTCGCATTAGAGATTATCGTAATAATCGGTCAATTTTTGAAATTCTTATTCGCATTGTGAGAAAGCTTATGCCGTGAAAGGGTCTCCTTTTCTATTTTGTATCCTAATTTTCGATGTGCATTTCGCGGTTTAAACAACGAAGGCGCCGGTGTGCTGCAGCAGCCGCACATCAAAGCTTGTAACCGAGCCTGAGCGATCGTTCATAAGCTGCCATGTAGTCATCGAACCGCAGGAGACAAAGACATAGGTGCATTCCGGAACAGCTCCTTGTCCGCAAACAATTACGAGAAAACGCTTGGAATTTTACGCAGTCGAAACCAGCAATGCGAATGGATCTCTCTTATCTAGCCACACTGAAGTAGGCGACCTGGCAAGCCTTGAGCAAGGCTACCAGCCTGAAAGCAAAACTGTGATCATATAGAGTACGTCATATAAATGGCACATTTCATAAATTGCTTTCCGTACATGGTTGGCATTTTCGGTTGCATATTGTCGCTCATGAAAACACACCGAACATCGCTTACTGCAACAGCCGACGCGTCGGCGTTTCGGTGGTTGAGGTTACTAAGTGAGCGATGAGGCTACCTTTACGATGATTCAATTACGAATACAATGGCTGCGCAACACGTCGCTGACCTGTGGCACTAAAGGCGTTCATGTCGATTATGTGGTTGACAGAGTGCATCGCACTATGCAAGAAGAGCGTCCTTGACCACCGCAGATATGGAGCGTATTTCTCTCTCTTAGAATGCCGAACGCAAAACGCGCCCTTCCAATTGGCCGTGCCCAACACTGCTGCTGCCCATCGAGACGGACGAGACCCGCTACGACGTTAACGTGAGCGTCTCGGAAAAGTTATTGAAAGAAACGAAAATACTGACCTTAAAACCAAGGAAACTCAGAGGACGGCTTGTTGCCTTTGCCCAGAATTTTGAATTGAGCACTTTCTGCTTTACAGTCTATTTGAATGCCTCGAGAACCTAGTGACACTCTTGTTCCTCTTCCAGTCACTTCTGGTCGAACAGTTACTTCTCAGTTTCCGATCATTCAAAAAGAGTATTCTAATAAATATAAAGGGATGGCTCTGGTTCACGCTAAGTAGAAGAAGGAGGAAAGAAAGGCAGAGAAGTTAAGACGGGGTGAGGCTTTCAAAGTGGGTTTCCAAACTTGGCTGTACAGCAGTGGTAATAAAAGCTAGGGTTTTTAAAGTTTGCAAAGATTTTTTAAAAGAGACGTAGGTTACATTGGAGCTCCTAATTAGTTTTAAATTGTATTCTGTGTTTTTTTATTATATGTGCCTTTTTTTAAAGATCCACCATACGCAGAACATTGGAATTTTGTACAAGGGTAGCTCCGAACACCTTACAGAAGTGGAACTAAAACTGTCAGCGTACAACAAAACTGGATTTCTTATAATTTCTAACCGTGAGTATCCAAGTCTGATATATTTTTGAAAGATAAGAAAGTTCTGCAGCAGATTATTGCAAAATCTGAATATCAAATTTTTCGACAAAATGAAGTGTCACCCCACCGGAAGCAGGGCTAAGCCCGGTCGGCTACCCTCCACCGGCGAAGGGGGGAAGGTAAGAAAAGTGAGAGAGGAGGCGAGTAAAATCACTTGTGCTGCCACGTAGCAAGAGCTCCGCTTTTGCTATCACATACGGTGAATCAGGCCGCTATCTCATATCGCAGCAGCGCTTTCGCTGCCTTTCTGAAGTGTGATGATAAGTCGGGTGGCCCCAATATCCTCTCCACAGGCAAAGCGTTTTCGTTTAGGTAATGTAGGCCAGTACGATGGTGAAGTGAAGCCCCTCGCTTGCGTAAGGCGGCCAAAAAGAAAATATGTGCTTCGAGACTGCAGTCGTTGCATACGGCGCTGTCGGCCATCTCCATCTTAAATGAGATTGGCGTCGGTAAACGCTACGCCACGACTTAGGCGGGTAAACACTACGTTTCTCCCGTGAAGAACCAGGTTGAAGCCGCAGTTGCAGAGATGGCTCTAGAGAATACAGTCGACGGTATGTGAACTCCGATATTCTGCAGTGCTATGCTGGACGCTACCCGAAGCTTAAGTCGCGTCAATTTTCGATAAAGGCCTAACGCAAAGTTTGTTTCGGCGCCTGCTTTTGGTCAGCTTCATCGGCAAGATCGTTGCTGGAGATTCCGCAATGACGTGCAACTACTAAAACACGACGTCGTGTTTTTAAGCCTCGACCACTCGTGTGCAACAGAAATGTTAGATCGATTATAGAAGGCCTATCAGGCTGCACCTCAGGTAGTACCTGCAGCGTGTTCAAATGATTTTGTTTTCTTATCGACAGCCGATAATGAAAGCGTTTACTACTTTTTTTCTCCTCACACCCTACCTCCCACCTTTAGTTTCGAACGACCCCGCTCTATACTCGCAATGCTTGGGCCCTGGAATATATTATTGGGACTGGTGCCATGCTAAGGCTCTCAGAAAGAACGCAAGGCGAGCGGGGCTCCAACGCAACCTTCGCTGTACTTCAGCTAAACGCCGACTAGTGTTTCTGCCCCGCGTCAACAACAGACCCGTGCCACAAGTGCCAGTGTTTGTAGTTCCGGCAGTTACGGCCTCGTAGCTTCGCCTCCCCTTAATAATGGAGAGTTTTATCCGTTTTTGCGTGCTTGAAAAAGTTGCGCCTTTTACCTGTACCTTAGACGCTAAGCAGCATATGCGTCGAGCAACGCTAGCCATCACTTTCCACGGCGTTACGAGACGCGCGCCAAACCTGACTACTTCGCGTAGGAGTACATGTGCAGACGCTCCGCCCCTGTAGCTTTCCCTTCATTGCCACAGAAAGTTGTCCCCGAGTATAGGAGTCTGTGGTAAGTTGTCTTGCTTAGCTGGGACAATAATTAGTAGCCATTCTACTAAGCGCCTTCCTTCTTCGGCTCAATTTCTTTACAGAATAGTTGTCGAATGAGAATATTGCGTGCTGACCTATAGGGAACCCAAGCTCAAGTTTGCGGCGCGACGACAGTGCCGTGCCAGCCACGCTGCGGCTCTGTCGGAAAGCTCTGAACCTTCTGCGCGGCCGACTCAGCCCCTTTCACGGTAGCGGTAGCGCACGTGCGCACGCGTTCTTCTCTCGGTGCGGGTAACTGGGGGGCCGTCAGCTGGGTACGTTGAACCGAGAGGCTTGCTGTGCGAAGCTGCGAATTTCCGCGATGGCAGAAGTAACCCCGCGGAAGCGCAAGCGTGGTCCGAAGTGCTGCAGTTAGTGGCCAGCCACAAAAGTACAGACAACACCAAGGCACGCGATTTACGTGTGAAACTGTATTGTTTCGTGTCGCACAAAAATATAGGCGGCAAGCGTGGATAGCTGACAGTGCTGTCTCGCCTTCTATTTTGGTTGTCTGAGTTCATCGCTTTCGTTTGTTTCGACTACCTGAATCGGTAAGTAACGCGGCGCATGCACGCAGCGACTACAGTAATGATTACACGCTGTCTTCTCGCATTGTGAAAGTCCAGTTATGGTTGTAGGTGAAACAACTTTGTGTTTTGCTTCCCGTGTTCGTGAGACCTACCCGTCGTTGTTAAACGTTCACACTCGCGCTATACCGTTAGCGTTGCGCGGTTGGTTTAATTCAACTGAACTCGGCACATTGTGAGAAGTTCGGCGCCTGCAATTCACGCGTCGGGAAGGCTGCTTTATCACGCCGGAACGGACGTTCGTGCATTTTCAGCATGCTTTGACATCGTTCTGCAGGTTTGCTTTGTTTTTGTCACTTTATTAGTGTGATATATATTTAAGCCGCTAAATACAACTGGCACTTAATACATGCTTTGCAATTGCAACCTTGAAGTAACCTTCTGTCACCTTCTGACTTCGTGCGATTTTGTAGCCGCGTTCGCGCAGCAGGTTTTATACGCCTGTCAAGTCGATATCATAAAAGAGACTGCAAGCATGACACGAGAGCCGAAAAAACGAGGCAAGCAGTTCATCTTGCTTCACAGTGGTTAAGCTCAGCTAGCTGCCTCGCGTCTTAATCGGCGGGTGATTCTCCAGCGGCACGGAGGACTTGACTCTAACCTTCTCAGGAAACAGGCCATGGCCGTGTAATTTCTTTTTTTCGCACGCCGCAGACGTTTGTTCACGAAAGTACACGGCTGTACTGTTAAGCATGCCATATCAAAACAACAATCATATGATTCGCTAGTTCACACCGCAGAACATCGATAGCGTGTACGGCTTCATTTCGGGGTGCATGTGAACCATTATTCATCTTTAACATGACAGAATGAGGCTTACCTCGAGGTATACGTCCTACACGGTGTAATCGCGACTTGGGAAATAGATTTCGCTTTGAGTCGGGCGTCGTTGTCGTCGATCGTCTGCTCTTCACCGTTAAGGTGATTGACGAGCCTTTCTCCTTTTATCAAGTTCGCTTTTCGGAAGTGCCAGTCAAGCTTGAAGATCCTTTTGAAGCCGCACTGCACGCGGTACATTGTGAGACGCCGCAAGTGCACCGCGAGAGCTCTGCACGTGCACGGAAGCGAGCGGCAACGCGGTGGAGAGAAGGGAAAACGCTCGCTGCTGACACCCCAGTTTCTCTTTTTTCTGCCGAAGATGGCGCTGCCTGTCAAGAGCAGCAGCGCCGCTAAGCGTTTGCTTGGGAGGCCTATAGACGGTTTCAAGACTGCGATAGTAGCAGCACGTGTTGTACCCCAAGAAACTTCCGGTTCTTCTTTTATCACTCTCTAATACCGAAGCGGAAAGCGCGTTTTTTTAAGTTATGTCAGAGTCAGGAAAGACCCCTTTTCCGCCTTCAAATAAAGGAAGGCGCACACTGAGTTCAGAACTAACTCTTGTAATGTTGGGTATAGATTAGAAGCATCTTTATTTGAAATATTTGGCTAGGCACAGGTGAGAAGCGTTGAAAATCTGCGGGCTACCCGCCAAGGCTTTTGTTCCCCGCCATGCTACGTCAGTGCACGAAGCCGGAAGCCGCCCAGGGTCTGTGTTTGTAAACAGCGAAACCGTCTGTAACAGTAGTAAGCTTTCCCGAATATCGCACTGGCCATTTGGGCGGCGGTACGCTCAATGGAGCCGAATAAATAGGAGCGACAAGAGGATCGTCTTCCTATTCAGCACTAACTGTGGCAGAAGTTTGATGGCAACTTTTTTCTCAGAGTATCCGTTCAATTTGGACGTCCTCTCTATCATCAAGTGCAACGTGGCTGTTTCCCTTATAAAATGCGAACTGTTATTTAAAACTCTGATTTTTTTCGGGCACGGACCGCTATAATGAAGGACTGTATGTTGGCGCCCGTGCCACGGGGCTATTGCTTACTCGGGACAGTTGGCCTGTTGAAAATAAAGAAGTGGGGCAATGGGCTCGGGGAGAGGCGCGAGAGACAGTAAGGAAAGAGAAGACGAAGGGGGATTCGGAGCTAGCCCTTGCACAGTAAAGACGTCTATGACCACGGGTCCTCGTTTTTTACATTTTGGTGCCGAAACCCGGGAGTGGTCAGTCCGGGACTACCATGACTTCAGCCGAGCGTCTTCAGAAGGTGCGTGGAACTGTCAGGGCCAGCGTCTCACGAAATATACGCTCCTGACAGGACTACTGCAGAACCCCGACACCGAGGCGCGCGAGGGTCAACAGGCAGTCGCCGTTTTGAAGAGCAAGGAAGCTGAACTCCTCCGCCAGTTGGATGAGAAGATCATCGACGTTATTGTTGCGAGGCAGTTGAAAAGGAACTCGAAGATTCTGCAGACTACCAGAAGGGTATTGCAAGCTATCGCTGATGGGCAGTATTTCCTGTCTGAACGCGAACAGTCTGTTCTCCTGCGTGACACGTGCTATCCCCCTTTTTGCTTACGCCAGACGTGACAGCGGAAACTACAACCGATCTGGTTTATGTAAAATCGCCGACGACCTGTGGCAGCATCTCCGAAGGCATGACAAGTTTCGATGACTCAGATTGCAACCACGAAAGCGGATTGGCTGCGAGTCCAGAAACAGGTCAGAGCATTTCAATCGAAGTGGAAGCGAATAAACACCGAATCGGTGGTGATGCCGTGCAGAACTATTGAGCAATCGAACCAGGATGCAATAATCGAGGTCTCTTTTGGCGGTGGTGAAGCGGCAACGACGTGCGTGATAGATGAACTTCCTGAACAATCACTTGACTCTGTTGATCCAGCACAGCTGTTAGACTACTGGACAGACATGTCCGAAGAAGTTGAACATTTTGGCAGCATTTTGAAGTACATTGTAGAACCACGAGAAGAAGATCAACCGATGACTAATGTCGAAGGCAGCCCAGCGGTAAATCAAACAAATGGTGGAAGCAGTGCTGTGAAGGTCAAGGACGAAGATGAACAGGGGGCTGTCAGCGACCCAACTGAGGAAGCGTGCAAGTGAGGAACCTGCCCGACCGCCCTTCCCACCAGCAACGATGGCTCCTTCGATCTCTTTGGCGGGGAAGCTAGCAGTCCTACTGCGTTCCCTGTGGTGTCTTCGTCGTTGGATGCACAGCCTGGACGTCAGGAATTTGTTCCGCTCAACTTCGAGGAACTGGACGATGTTCTGACCAAACAAGGGATGTTCGTCTAGAAAAGGAAGTGAAAGCGCTGCTTCTGCCTCCGGAAGTGAAGTACAGTGCCCTGCAGGCGTCGCCGAAGCGAACCCGTCATCGCGAGAGCCGAGTGCGCAAGCGCATCAACCGGCTTGTTCCCAGGCAGCAGAAGAAGGAGAGCCAGGCACAGAAACTCGCCACTGATGTGATGAGCCTATCGGAAGAAAATGCGTCCATGCCGGCATCCGTCTCCGAAGTTCGGGATGTCGCACAGTTCGTGCCGCAGAAACAAAGATCGCCGCAGATGTCAGGCACTTCGTGGAGGACACAACGCCATACGCTGCGGTTAAAGCGTGGGCAGGGAGAACCTGAATGTGGAGCACACCACCAGTGCCGTGCCAGGATGGAAACGGCGGAGATTGAATGCGCGCACATCATTTTCATGCCACATCGGCGCGCTACCGCCCAGACCAGGCTTTCAACGCATATTTATGTTGGAGACGCGGGAATGGGGCAAGAAGAAGACATATCTTCGAGTGACATCGCTACATCCGGGCGAGATGCAATGGACAGAGCTCGTTTCGTTCGTCTTGAACCGGACCACGTTCTGAAGCCCTGTACTTAGTTGTGCAGTTGTCAGAAACGAAACGACCTATGTCACGTTCGTCCCGTCCCCTCGGAGCATGTTGAAAATAAAGAAGTGGGGCATGGGCTCGGGGAGAGGCGCGAGAGACAGTAAGGAAAGAGAAGGACGAAGGGGGATTCGGAGCTAGCCCTTGTACAGTAAAGACGTCTATGACCACGGGTCCTCGTTATTTACATGGCCTACTGAGACGTTAGGTGGAATCAGCGTTGCCAGTTCCGCGGATTTGGGCTTCTTTTTAGGGGCGAAGCTCCTTAAAGCGGCACCCGTTCGTCCCTCGTAGTTGTCGTAGTCGTAGTGCGTAACCAGTCGTAACGCTAGTAACAGATCTTGACCTCCAAGGTGGTGCCGGTGGGAGATTTTTCCTGTGCGTTGTTGAACAATAAAAAATTCGCAGCGTGCGCGTTAACTAAAAGCCGAATTCTTCTGTCTCTCATTCCCCATTAGCAGCCATTGGCATGTTCCAGTAGGAAACGTTAGTAGAAGTAGAAGTGTAAGTGTTAGCTAAAAGCCGACTACTTCAGTCTCTCATTCCCATTAGCAGCCATTGTTTACCTCCAAGGTAGTGCCTGGTGAGATTTCTCCTGTGCGTGATTAAACAATAAAATTTTGTTCAAAACGCCATTGATTGATGAAATAAACCAACGAAAGACGCCAGATGTTTTCTAAAAGCAAAACGAAAGAACGCCAGATGTTTCTAAAGCAAAACGAAAAGACGCCAGCTGCTTAACAAAGACGCGAGATGTTTTCTAAAGCAATGCTTTTCTAAACAATGAAAATTCACAGCGTACATGTAAAATTAAAGTGAGCTGCAAGTCGTCATAACTCATCGACCTTTAGTATAAACGCGCCCGATCTCACGTCGGTGATGATGTACTGGGCAGAATTCACGGAAGACTCACGGTTTACCGATGAACCTCCGCAGCTTCGCCCACACATCATCATTCACTCCGTGGATATGCTGTGATTTTTTTTATTGAGTCGCTTGGACGTTCTTACCCCCGTATTAAGAAACGCTCCTTGACTTGAACTTGACTTGCCACCGCCTCAAGGCAGCGGGCTCCAAACTCGTTGAAGCTGGTGGCAAGTCAAGTTCAAGTCAAGGAGTGTTTCTAAATACGGCGGTTAGACTCGCTTGTCGCGTTTTCTTTTTTGGCTTACTTACGCTTTTTCAGGAAATATTATGATTTTGTCGCCGGCACGCGTATTCGTCGTCACATACATGGCTTGAGTCAAAATGTATGAAACCCCCCCCCCACCCCTAAGCACTCATCTAGCGCTCCTAGGCCATTCTTTTCGTCCTGGCGCCATTTATAAAGGCGCTACATCATGGAGCAAGAAAAACTCAGGAGAGGCCGTGACGTCACTTTCAGTGAAGCCTCGTGAAACGGTAAGTCGGTCATTTTGACAGGGAAGATTCTTTTCTCTTGTTTACATATGAGCAGTAAAGTAGAAGGCCCGTCTGTGCCCCCTTCACGTGGGATGCGCGGCGCGGCGCACGTGTCCAATTCGAAGAACATGCATGGTTCCGCGTAACTGGATGATATTTTACAGATGTATTGGAAACCAGTGATGATGACTCTGTAATGTGGGTTCTGAAGTGCAAGAAACAGCCTTCAGTGTTTTCAGTCATTCAAGCGCCTATTTTTAATATGTAAATGAATAAACAATAACGAAAAAAGTAATATAAATAAACTTTTTCACCTTCCATATGTGCTTGTATTATTTTTTTTTTCACACTATAAAATAATTTTCAAGAATGAGAACATCTTTCTCAATTCCGCTTGTTTTGGGCTTATTCGCAGGAGTACCGCCGCTTTTTTGGGCTTCTTTTGTGGTGATTATTCGCTTGTTTATTCGGCGGCATCTGGCAGTACTGAGTGGGATGTAGCTGAAAGAACGAAAAAAAACAAGAAAGAAAGAAAGAAAGAAAGAAGAAAGAAAGACGAAGAAAGAAAGAAAGAAAGAAAGAAAGAAAGAAAAAGAAAGAAAAAAAAAGAAAAAGAATCGGAACAAAATGAGTGTGTAGTTACGCACACGCCAAGCTTGGCTGGCCCCATTTTCCGTAAGGGAAGCGCTCTTGTTTTTTTTCGTTATCTTACACCTCCCTCTCGAGTTTACAATATGGAACGGCCGGACAAGAAGGCGTCTATTTGGTGCTGAAGACCGTGGCATCGGGGCCGGTGGCAAGTTGAGGCGTCTGGAAAAGTTTACAGACGAGGTGGATCTGCAGCGTGACGTTCGCTATTCTTCAGCCGCCCAACCAGCCAAGGTCTCTAAGCCAGGGTCTCAAACACGCAGCCCGCCGTCCTTCGTTATCGGCCCGCGCTTCACGCGGACAAAGTTTGGACTTGCTAAATAGCAATCGCATTACCTTCGCATATCAGAATTAATAACGGTTGGGCGGGTACTAGGAGCCCATGCGGCCATTGTGTATGAATCATACCATGAAACGAAAACTATATTTCAGATGAGCCTCCAGATGTCAGCCGTGTGGAAATCAGTATCGATATGTGCTTTGAAAGGGACAATACCCTTCATAATGGACCACGTGCGACGCTTGGCGACATTTGTTAAACCTGGCCTCCCTCCCCACCGCTACCACACGTAAGTGTCCGGCGCTTGGGAACGAAATTCGTGGCTGCGGCCGTAGCAGAGGTGAGTTTGAGGCCCCGGATATATTATAAGGAAAGTATGCGCCACTGTCATCACTCCAGTAAGGGGGATGAAAGATGCGAGGCATCCTATGAGACTCCTAAAACAGGATGTTAAGTCCTGCATATTAAAACATTTCGACCTACGCTCACAGCCAGGGGCAGGAGGCGGACACCTACCACACGTGTGGGGCCTGTCAAACAAAACACAGCCCTTACTCCTCACCCCACACCTACCCTAGAGGAGGGAGGCGGCCTGCTCGGCGCTCAGAAACTGGCACAACAGGCCTTCGTACAGAG
>NC_051184.2:102407157-102442294 GCF_013339695.2 Rhipicephalus sanguineus
AAGAGGCCGAAGCTAAGGGCAACGACGGGAGACTTCAAATTATTATATCCTGATGAAGGAAGCATAAGCTTCGCTCTTTCGACAGTGTTTGCGAAGTGGAGCTGGCTGGATTTCTTAACATGAAAGTGTTTTATGCCGGGGTCCATCACGTTTCCGCTGTCGTATTTCCGTCACGGATACCACGTCGTAAAATATAGAGACTAACAGATGGCAAAGAAAACTAGAAGAAAGTTCCGTCACCAGGAGTCGAACTTACGACCCGTCGCTCGACAGCGCGCGGCGCGACATGATTATGCACAGGCGGCATGTTGTTCGCCATGCTAACGACGAGCTATTTATATACGCCATTTGCCGTGCGGTACTCAAAGATTTGTGGCACTTCAGCGTGTTTTCGTTATCACGCGAGATGGCGCGAAGGGCTCGATAGATTTAGATAGATTGACGCCCCACGCGTCGCGATGAGAGCGCGCCTCTACATGACGTGGTCGCTCGTGCGCGCGCTTATATCTTGATGGCGGTGGTTTGTACATCTTGTGCTCTCACCGAAAGCTTACGTTGTGAGCACGTTCGCTCACAGCAGCGGCCGCTTTTGCGAAAGGAGCGCGCTGCTCACACAAAAATAAGCTACAACTGTGACAGTTCGCCCTCATCCAGTGTATGTTCGTTCCGTGCGTCCTGTCTGCTTGAGCAGCGCGTCGCAAGTTTCGAGCTGCTTGCCGTTCTACGCGTGACATTACAATTTGTTGCTATATTAGATGCGAAGTATCTTAAGGTCGAGCTCAATCGGCGGTGGTGGTGGTGATGGTGTGCGGCGTGACCACCCTTACTGCGCATGCGCATACCCTCTCCCACACCTCCTCTCCACTCACCCTCTCCCTTCCCTCTCCACTTTCCCTCCCCCTCACCACTTTCCCTCTCCCCTTCCCCTCTCGCATTCCCTCTCCTTACCCTCTCCATATACCATCTCCACTTTCCTTCTCCCCTCCCCCTTTCCACTCTTCCTCTGAAACGCGGGCTAGACATGCCGAAATTCTCTCCTGCGCAACGCCGCGATGAGCTCGAGCACATGCGCGTCCCCTCCCCTTCTCTCTCCTCTCCTACGCTGCCCCCCTCTCGCCCGCCTGTCGACCGCGTTCCCCGCTCGCCCTGTGAGAACTAACGGCCAGGCTAGATGGAAGATACGACGCGCGTAGCGTCCCTCTTCGCGTTCCACGACGCGAGGTCGGTAGCATGCCCAACGAACGCCAACGGAACGCGATCGTGCAAGCGCTCCGGCTTCGCATCGCCTCATGGTCCCCTTTAGCGGGAGATGGTGTAATTTTTATTATTCATTCATTCGCCGTTGGGGCGAAAGAATGCCAATCAAACGCTCAACTACGTCTGTGAAGACAGGTTTTGCTTTCAAGTTACACCGATTCCTAAAGCGACCCGCACCTATATCACCCACGTGTGCACCAATCCGACTGCAAATGGAGCCAGATTATTGAATGAAAAGCGGGTACATCTTATAAATAAGGCAACCGTAGGCGCTCGGCTTTGCCAACAAAACGCTCTGCCGGCATTGTTCAATGCTCCTTCTAGAGGGAACGATAACCGACTAGTTTAAGACAAGTATCTATGGCCTATACCTTTTTATCTCATATTTCTGTGCACTCGCCGGCGCTGGATTTTTCGCGGATTATGCCACCGCAGAAACCGCCCTCACCAAAATCTGAAACCCATAGTAACTGGGTTAAGAAATTCAAATCTGTGGCTCTGGTCCAAGGAAGAATAATATTGGTTACATAAGATATTGGAGTTTAACGCTACTTTAAAAATGGTAAATTGGATGCCAGAAGAACAATAAAATTTAATTCACTGAGCACACGGAAGATTGTGGGCATATGGGATGGTTGCGGCCCTGGGGAAGCAGATCTCAACCACGCGCTCATTTCTAGTGGCCTCTGAGATCCTCTACGGCAATGTGCGAAACGCAACGTGAACGCCAATTTGCGAGTGCCATTACCAAACACCTAAGTAAAAAAATTAGGATCGCCTTGGGTTTTTTTAGGGGCGAAGCTCCTTAAGGCGGCACCCGTTCGTCCCTCGTCGTGCTCGTAGTAGTGAGTAACAAGTCTTACCCTTTGACCTCCAAGGTGGTGCCGGTGGGAGATTTCTCCTGTGCGTTGTTGAACAATAAAAAATTCGCAGCGTGCGCGTTAACTAAAAGCCGAATTCTTCTGTCTCTGTATAAGTGTAAGTGTTAGCTAAAAGCCGACTTCTTCTGTCTCTCATTCCCATTAGCAGCCATTGTTTACCTCCAAGGTAGTGCCTGGTGAGATTTCTCCTGTGCGTGATTAAACAATAAAAATTTTGTTCAAAACGCCGTTGATTGATGAAATAAACCAACGAAAGACGCCAGATGTTTTGTAAAAACAAAACGAAAGAACGCCAGATGTTTCTAAAGCAAAACGAAAAAGACGCCAGCTGCTTAACCAAAGACGCAAGGTGTTTTCTAAAGCAATGGTTTTCTAAACAATGAAAATTCACAGCGTACATGTAAAATTAAAGTGAGCTGCAAGTCGTCATAACTCATCGAACCTTTAGTATAAACGCGCCCGATCTCACGTCGGTGATGATGTACTGGGCAGAATTCACGGAAGATTCACGGTTTACCGATGAACCTCCGCAGCTTCGCCCACTCATCATCATTCACTCCGTGGATATGCTGTGATTTTTTTATTTTACCGTTTCGTTTCCTGTACCTTCCGGACCATCGGTAATTGCAAAAATACGAATTCCACAAAATTAACTTACTCATAACTCTCCGCTATGAGGTTGACAGATTATTTCTAGCGATCTTTCTCGCTCTCTTCCTTTCTATTTTATTCAAACATGGGCGCTGCCAGTGCATTTGCTGGTACGTGGAAGAGGAATACGGTGGCTCGTGGCGCGATTGCGTGAGAGTCCCTGTTGGTGACACACATTTGCAGCACGTAGGCAGACCTCTATTATCAACGACGATAAACCTCGTCACATTTTGTGGAGGTTTGCTTAGATCCCTTACTCCCAAGGAATCATATCTCATATGCATATCGGGTTACCTCAGCGTTTCTTGGGTTCGTTGCGTAGTCGTTGGCTTTGGCATTGCTTCAGTTTTCATTGGGAGAAAGCTTCGCGTTTCCACAACTTTTCGTTAGGAAAGGGGGTTGAGTTTACTGTCTTAGGATAAACCCTGCGATACATTAGTGGTGCAGGTCGGTTCTTCTACATGGCCCTCTCACATTCTTTCTTAGGATAGAAAAGTGGGGGGGGCTGGATTACGTTTGTGGTTAACAGCACAGAAGGACAAGGATAAAGGAGAACAACCAACGACACGAGCTCTGTCGTTCAGTGAATGTTTCTTGGAAAGCGCAATGAAATATACCGGCTGTTACAAAACCTGAAGAACGATGACGGCTTCTCTTATTACTGTGCGTTTTTATTACATTGTACCACTGTGTAGTCGCGATGTGGCCGGGCGGGGGGTATATAGCTCTATGGGCGGTGTGCCAGTGGTTATGTATCCGTAGACAGCGCCAGCGGAGGTTTGAGCATACTTTTACAGCGAAAGCTGTTATGAGGTCACAACAAGGGCCGCTTTTGGCGCCGTAGTTGTCCGCCGCCGCCAGTGTCCGTAACCACTATCGCTCGAAATAAGAAAAAAATGAAATAAGGAAAGGCATCCGCGATGGAACGAGGTTCGAACATGTGCCCTCTGCGTGTGAGCCCAGTGTTCTACCTCATAGCCATGCCAGTGCTTGAAAATGCTTTGCAAAATTACCCTTTACAGGCTTGATGTCGGGAAGGAACCACATTAACATATCTAATGTAGTGTGGTAGAAGAGTAAAATAACAACCAGGAGTCAGACAACGCGAACTCTGTAACCAGGCGTCACACAACGCGAATTGCGCAACGAGAGCGTTGTTGAGAATTTATAACGGGCTCTAGAAATGCCGCTCTTCCAACTGCGCTATCCGCTCAGGCCTGGCGTTTTTTTTTTTCTAGAAGAGAGCTATTATACGCTAAGACAAAAAAAAAGAACCCTTACCGCCACCTATGGAGCAGTCGCGTAGAGCAGACCTCTTGCATCCTACATGGAGTGGGCGCAAAAACTATGGCAATAAATAAAACGTCCTCAAAAAAAAGAAATAAGTGAAACAAAACCAAATAAGCTTTCATGGCAAGTCTGAATTTAACCTGGGTCCTCCCGCTCCGTAAAAAAGTCTCTTGACAGGGTCACATAAGCATTCATGCATAAATGGGATAAATTTAAAGGGACACGAAAGAGCGAAAACGACTTTTCCTCGTCTAAGTATAGTACTCTTTCACAATACCAAAATAATGCTCTTTGCCGCGAGAAGACGCTTCGTGAGCGAGAAAGGCGCAAAAATAAAGATGAATTGCATTGTCCTTTGAGGGGGCCAGACACTCAACATATTATGTTTCAAGAACTTTTGTGGCGCCAATGTGGCCAAAAGTAGGAAAAATACGCCTTGAAATCCGTGATGCCACATGCGGCAACTTTGGCCCAAATTTGAAGCATGAAACTTTGACCAAGATTTTCCTCCCCTATTAATAAACCTATATAGGTCGAATAAACGTCACTAGAGTTTTAAAAAGTACCCTTCTTCAATATAAAGCGATTTATTGTTTCGCTCTGCTGTGCCCCTGAACTGATACGAATGCGTTGTATCCGCAGCGCCAAACATGCGAAAAGGGAACATTTCCTACGAAGGATCCGTTCACATTCGTGGGTGGTGGAATAAAAGCCCTTTGCAGGACCAAATAAAAGTCGACATAGATAATTGTATATATACGAAAAATTGCTCGTTTGCGAAAATTTACACGCGTTTTTGCCGTGTCTTTTAAAACTCTGCTCATAATGCTGACGATTGTTAGAAAGAAAAAAACCGACGACGCGCAAGAAAGTTCAAAAAAACCATAGGGTCCCTCGTACATTTGGCATAAGACGACTCGAAGGCGATGAAAACCCATTTTTTTCTTCTCCTTTTTCTTCGCACTCAGTGTATTTATCTCCTTCTCCCCTCCCAAAAGCTTTAGGCACCCCGACGTGGTTTTGCGCGGCCTCCGTGACCGGCCACCTTTGACGAAGAGACGACGTCATGTAATTTCGTGGTCATGTGACGTCACAAAATTTAGAGATTTATGGCTCTATGATGACGTCATATGTGATGTCATCATGTGATGATTTCTTGCATCACTCGTGTTGACTCCGACGACGCCAACGGTGAGTTTTCGCGTTTCATGTAGGAATCTATGGCGTTTTGCTTAAAAGGTGCCGGAGAGGAAGCTCTCACGACGCATTATCGGTGAAAGGGAAGCCGGCTCTTTTCGAGCCTTTATCTCGGAAGCACGGCCTTTTTCAAGGTGGTGATCGCTTAGGAACCAAGTTGCTTTGCTCTGCTTATGTACGCCCTAGATTAATTCTTATATAAGATATCACTGATACCAAGAGAGGAACATATCCCGTCGTCTATTGATGACTATCTCCAGTGAAATTTGCGCAGACTTTGAGGTGTATTGTACAAGCCTGTAACACAGAGACACGTATTGAGCAGGTATCTGTCTAAAAGATTTGCCAATTTCGCGTGCTGTTTTGATGGCATGCGAGTTTGCCTTCGTTACTGCCTGGCCTTTTCAAAGTAACCGTAACGTTTCCTCGGCAATCATTGTCAAATTCGGCTCTACGTTACCACGTAGCAATAAAAAAAACAGTGGCATGCGTGTCTACAAAGCAAGACGAAACATCGCCGTGCGTGGAATTGTACAGTGCAAGGCTTTGCAGCAGCAATTACATCCTAAGGTAGAACCGAATTTTGCAAACGCATCTAATACGTAATACTTCCATTGTGCACTCACTAGCCTACATAAGAAAAACGATACACATCTATATCACCGCCATTATCCCACCGGTCTTCTATAGCCCCAACGGTTACTGAATTTTGTGGGCTCCTTTTACCCGGACATAAAACACCTGTCCTCTAAAGCTTCGTACAGCGGCAACAGACGCTAATTAGAAGTAGAGCTCGGGCGAATTTCGATATCAAAATACGAAGGATTCTACGGCTTTTCTGCGGAGACTGGCGGTTCCACCACTGTAGAGCACGCAGTTAAATTGTCTCTCTTTTCATTCTTGGCTTGCCTAACAACGACGTCCATAACCTGCATCAGAATGACGACACACGCAAAGGGAAGCGCCATGGTAGGGCTAGTACCACCGGCACGACGATGGCTCCTTGTGTTATCTGTATATGGTCGTCGTTGTGAGATGCAAGGTTACCATCATCCCCGTTCGTCCACACATGCAAGAACTGCTTACCACGGCTGCACAATTTTCCCTTAATATACCTGATTTATTGGGCACAGAACACTAACCTCATTGCAATGGTACGACAGAAGTTTCTTCGCTTCACAGATGAGTCATAGCATGTTTGGGAACGTCGAAAACAATGAGTATTCGGTTCTTATTTGGTTGGTATGCATTATTAGAGATTCATATTCCGTACTACTCTTATCAGCTATGGACCACCCAACGCAATTTCTCGTTTAGTGTACCGCTGTGAAATAACGTGCAAGATACGACTAATTTACAGGAGACGTTCAAGGTACGTAGACTAATAATAGCCTTCGCAGGAAAGTACGTGTACAAATATGTACGTATTTTTACCAAGGGTGAGCTTTTTTCCGCTGTCCTGGAGAACTACGAATGTAACCAAAGATAAATTTGACAACAAATACAAAACAGAAAGAGGCGTGCCGTGATGTTTGAGTGTACAGACGAAGAAAACATCTCTAGGAATAATTTTGTGTATAAAAATACGCCATCAACTGATGCAAAACTATACAACTATTTAGAGAAAGCCTCATGGACAGTTAATGGGTAGCTTCGTCCTGATTTGCATTTGATATTGCGATGTAATACCAGTCTGGTGTCATATCTGTCGTAATATATCATGGTAAAATGCTGTGCGCCGAGGCTGTCTGAATATGACGTCCTATCGATGACCCTAACCGTCAATTATAATATTTATTGGGGTTTAACATTCCAAAACCACGATATGATTATTAGAGATGTCGTTATGGAGGGCTCCGAAAATTTCGACCACCTGGGCTTCTTTAACGTGCACCTAAATCTAAGCACACGGGCCTCAACCATTTTCGCTTCCACGGAAAATGCGGCCGCCGCGGCCGGGATGAGATCCCGCGACCTGTGGGTCAGGCGTCGAGTACCATAACCACTTGACCACTGTGGCGGGTGACGATAATAGTCATCCGCATTGCTATGGAATGGACTTAAATATGTGAGAAAGGGTCCAACCCTCTTTCTATTAGCAAAACTGCTGTCGTAGTAAACCATGTTTATGGTACAAATCTTCGTGTGTCTAATGGGAAGTACAAAAGCTTAAAGTGAACTCATATTTTCACGACCCTGCTTCCTCTTCGCCTTCGAGGTAAACACTTTCTGAGACAAATGGAAGGTCGTGTAACAGTGACTTCTATGATTTGTTTGTGATAACGTTGCACTCATGTGCTTTGGCAGCCGGAGTGTTCGCAAGAACCGAAGAAAGGGTTAACACATCTTCAAACATAAAGTACACCGGAACGCATCAGGGAACATGCTTCCATACGCACGACTGCTGAGGGATGGCGTGATCGTGTGAGCCGACCGGTTCATAGAAGACGTGCCCTCCATGCGGAACCAGGAACACACCTGACAAGCGTAAACAGAGGCCTGCCTTTATTTTGTGTCGCCTTTGACGGACACCTTTTCAAAGGTGCGTGATTTTCTATTCAAGATACATTGTGTATTTGTTTGTCACTCCATAGAGGCTTGACGTTGCCTTGAGTACATTCCTTCTTTTCCTCTTTCTTTCTTCTTGAGTATGGTCACGGGCCTCACGAAGGCGTCGTCCTGATGCTGACGGTTTCCGTTTGTTACAGCTGTTTGATGTTTTAATCACTAATAACGTTATCCACCGAATCATACGCGTTCAGAAGTTTACGTTGTTGTGATTGATTGCGCGAGCAGAGTGACCACTGTGAGTAGAAGGGTGACGAAGATGACGTGCAGCACCTTCTGCACGCAACAGCGCAAGAGAGACGCTCAAAGAACGGCTGTCCCCTACGGTGGAATAACACCGTAGGGGACACCGTATGGGGTGGAATTGACAGAAAAGCAAGACAGGACGTGACCGGGCTAAGGTGGCGTCCAAGGTGCGGGAGTAGCGGCGAGCCCTGATTCTGGCAAAAGGTTGCTGCAGAATCCCAGCGGGCACCACATTAAAACTTCCCGATGCCTGGCGTTTTCGGATATCCGCAAGGATGCACGATCCAAGCCCACCTGCGTCTACACGACGACGACCGTGCTTTGGCTGGCGAACGTGGAAAGGGTATCCGGTCATCGCCTTCCACATGGTCCGGCGTCTATATACCGCCGCGTTTACTGTCGTCGCGTGTGCAGTGCCACCACGTCAGCTGCAATCGCGCTCCGCACTCGTGCCCGTTCTCAGGAGTCGTCCCCATGGATTTATTTTTGTTATTAAATGCGAAGCATTTCTTAGCGAACCTCTGGCACTTTGAGCGTTTCTATCTACGTATCTATCTATCTATCTATCTATCTATCTATCTATCTATCTCTCTAGCCGCCTACGTCTGGGTGCTCTCATGATCGCCTCCTTAACTTGGTGTAGACCAAAATTTGCATGGGAGGGTAAGAGGATTTGACGAACACTATTGCCGGGTCATGACATGAATAACGTTAAAATGATGTCGCGTACGTCGTCAAACCCTTTCCACTAGACACGTGTGGCACATACCCGTTTACCACGGGCCGCGGTGTACGGGTATGCGCCACAGGTGATTGACAGTTTATATCTATCCAGGAACGCCGAGAACAGACATTGCTAACTTAAATGCTAGAGCGTTAAGGAAAACCAACATCGGCATGCAGCGTTGACTCAGCGAATGGAAAGAACAAAAACTAGGATCCCAGCAGGAATCGAACCCAAGCATTCTGCGTGGCAATCAGGTATTCTACCACTGATCCACGCCAGGTCTATAAACTGTTTTGTAAAAACAGCCTACGCAGACGTAATATCGGTGCAACGTCAATTGTGGTTGTGGTGCTGGCTATCTAATTTTACAAGAAAGCAATAAACACTACATGGTACTCCTACGATGTGTACTCCTACGATACAGGCGTCATATCATATTAACGTCTGTAGTTCCAGTGTTGGCTCCGCTTTTATAGCAGTCTAATAAAGATTATGTTTGTATTTCTATGATTCAGCAAGCTATATTGAAGAATTGCTCGACCCCGGAGGAATACATTAACGAAAGTTACATATGATATCCACATCACCGCAGCGTAAGGTGCATTTCGTGCACCGGAACGACACAGTGTCCTCTTCATTTCTTACGAGGCTGGGCGATGGCCTCATGCTGACCGAGGAAGATGCCAGACTGATTGACAGCCGCTTTGTAGACTAGGCTACGTAGGCCACATACGCCCAGATAGTCTACGAATACGACAAACACCATCCACTGATGTTGGTCTATGTAGCACTATCCAGGCCTACCAGCCTCGACGGCATCCTCACCAACGCGAAGGGTCGCTTCAGGTTCCGACAGGTCGCTGGCTCTGTCGACAGACAATTTGTCGACGAAATGACTGAGGCATCCACAAATTCCAACAGCTCTATTGTGCCACATACGTCACTACACATGGACCCCTCGTCACCACGAGCACGACCGGATCTATATATAGCAAGTCATGACCAGCTGCTGGTGCTCACTGATCTCGGTGATGATGCCCGTGTTCAAGAACTGTCAAGAACTTCTTGCACACATGCACACGGGTTCGTGAAACGTGCGTGCGTTCTCGGGACACGTATAAGCACTACATATCAGCTTACCGCTTCTGGTGTTGGTAATATCCACGTTGCCATTGGCAGCTTTACCCAACCGTAAACAACTGGTTATATAACACATATGCGGCTCTTCAACATATATATATATATATGTGCATATAAAATTTATAGAAATCTTTAGCGTCATTTTGTAACGTGTCCCTAAGTAAAAAAAGTTACGCCACAGTCACGTATACCCGCCGCATGCTTCGCATACCATCGACTCCCACGGTACGTGGGATCTGCCGAAATTTTTGTTTATTTATTTTGCCCCTCATGGCCAAACGCATTGCAGATGGAGGTGGGAACAAAAATGCATACATACATAAAGCAAAACAACTACAGTAAGTATTACTATCGATAAAGTAAAACAGGGTTATATTTAAATGGCGTTGGTTAGTGCTTCGCAAAAACGTTAACTGTCGGTGATTGATGCGATTTCAGCGGGAAGGTAGTTCCACTCCATCGTGTTGCGTGGTAAAAATGATCCGGAAAATGTTTTAGTTTGTGAAAATGGAACTTCTACTTTATGGCGATGATCAACGCGATGGAACATATGCTGCAGTAGAAGAATGGAGGTATCGTAAAATGATTCGGAGCACGAATGGTGAAACATGCATGGTGAAACTCTCTCCTCGTAAACATATCAGCTCATAGCGAGCTAAACTTCGTAGCCTTGTGTGATGCACATAATATTTTACTGTACTTGCTATTGTACCAACTTTCTTGTCCGCTATCTTTCCTTGTGTCAGGAATCTGGCCGAAAAGGAGCAAAAAAACGAAAAGTTGGGGGAGGACCGAAGCATGTAGGAAAGAGTGTTTCAGCTTCACTAACGTGAAACCTGTGGAAGGGCGAAGCATGCAGTGTGCGCCGTTGTTTCCCAATGCAAAATCACTACTAATGGACAAAAAATTACAGCATATCCACGGAGTGAATGATGATGAGTGGGCGAAGCTGAGAAGGTTCATCGGTAAACCGTGAATCTTCCGTGAATCCTGCCCAGTACATCATCACCGACGTGAGATCGGGCGCGTTTATACTAAAGGTTCGAGGAGAGTTATGACGACTTGCAGCTCACTTTAATTTTATATGTACACTGTGAATTTTTATTGTTTAGAAAACCATTGCTTTAGAAAACATCTGGCGTCTTTCGTTAAGCAGCTGGCGTCTTTTCGTTTTGCTTTAGAAACATCTGGCGTTCTTTCGTTTTGCTTTTAGAAAACACCTGGCGTCTTTCGTTGGTTTATTTCATCAATCAACGGCGTTTTGAACAAAATTTTTATTGTTTAATCACGCACAGCAGAAATCTCACCAGGCACTACCTTGGAGGTAAACAATGGCTGCTAATGGGAATGAGAGACAGAAGAAGTCGGCTTTTAGCTAACACTTACACTTCTACTTCTACTAACGTTTCCTACTGGAACATGCCAATGGCTGCTAATGGGGAATGAGAGACAGAAGAATTCGGCTTTTAGTTAACGCGCACGCTGCAAGTTCTTTATTGTTCAAGGACGCACAGGAAAAATCTCCCACCGGCACCACCTTGGAGGTCAACATCTGGTACTAGCGTTACGACCGGTTACGCACTACCACGAGGGACGAACGGGTGCCGCCTTAAGGAGCTTCGCCCCTAATAAGAGTCAGAAGAAAGATTAGACACAGAGACCCGCAGTCCGCTTTTAGTTAACGTGCACGCTGCGAATCTTTATTATTCAACTACACACACGAGAAATGTCCCAGCGGCAGTACATTGTAGGTGAAGATCCAGTGCCTATATATACGGTGTGGCCGGTGAACGGTTGTGCAGCGCGAGCAGTCGGTTTTCGCAATCAAGAAACTCGCTAGCAGACGCTGCCTGCGTCGGTGTCGTCTCTCGCGGGAGAGGGCGCGTTCTCTTTCCTCGCAAGCTGGTAGTAAAGTGTTCATCGCAAAGACAGCGTTTCCATAGTCAACGCACGCCGTTCATACTCTCTCGCCACACGGCGAGCGCTGAGGCGGTGGCGCCCTCTTTAGAGCTCAAGCAAATGACCGCGCCGATAGCAGACGACGATGCACGCCGCGACAGCAGATGACGATGCCCGCCGGCACAAGGCCCTAAGGTGCTTCGCCCCTAAGAGAGGTTGAGAAGGCGTTGTTCCAGAGTACTAGTTGTATCCTATGTGCGAGAGCATAAAAGGGCCTTTAGACCATCCAGAGGTCAAAATTAAGGTCTGTTTTTCCAGTTTTGCACGAATCTAGAGCGAACGCCAGTGCAGTTACACGCGTTTGCTCGCTTCGCTCTTTCGTTCGCTACGCCGCTTTCGTCAGCTCGTCTGTCCACCATGTCCACCTCTCTGAATGCCGAATGCCCCTCCTCAGCGTCCGAGGTGGTGTTGGGTAAACACGCAAGGAACACGCGCATCCACTATCAGAGAACAGGTTCTTGTTCGCCTACTGATAGCGTCCGTTTCTCGCGACATCACCTAATAAGATTGGTGACGTCACGAAAGCCATTTCGGATAGCGGAAAGGTACAGAGAGCAGAAGCGAGCGTCTTTTCGTGGTTTAGGGGCCACGTTAAGCCGACCATGCATTTACGACGATTTTAGAGTAAATCAACCACCGCTGCTGGAATCAGATTGGTGACGTAAAGACGGTCATTGCGGATAGCCGAAAGGTTCGGAGAGCAGCCGCGAGCGTCTTTTTGTGGTTTAGGGGCCACTTTAAAATAGCCATGCATTTCGGAACACATAGGACAAAACCCACCGCTGCTGGAATCAGCCAGATCGATGGATTTACTTATTTATCTTCCATTTCAGCAGTATTTTTGGCGCAAGATTCTTCGTCAGTATTTAACTATGTCAGGCGTTTAAACATAATTGTTTGCAGAATTAACAAGCGAGAAGGCTAGTTTCCTTCAGAAGCGCAAGACCTTATTCGAAACTCTTGATTCCTGTTGGAGCGAACGGCAAGAGGTACTAGAAACACTCCGACGGTTACATCACTAGAAACAGCAATCGCTTTTTGCCAGGTAGCGCACGTTGCTTTATCGATCGACGTGTGCACCGTGTGGTGCATTGCTTCGAAGCTTTTGGCTCATAATCCATCACGCGTGCTTGCCGTCCGCAAGTCTCCCCAGACCTCAGGCGGCTCGCGACACCTCTGACACGTCCGACACCATGACGACTACATTGGCGCAGGCCTTGGAGCCTGCCGGTGACTTCATCTCGCCCTTCCATTACAAAGACTTTGCATCCACACCTATCGACCAAGCCGACCTATCTACCTGGACACTATGTGCGATTTGCCAGCAGCGACCAGCATCGCTCCCGAAGTCTACCGCGGCTGAAGTTCGAGCAACGAACCAACTACGGCGGACCTTCCGAGACGCGGCTACAATGACTGAAGCGCCTGAGGACTAGGTACCTGGCTCGCCTGTGGTATAGAAACCTGTACATGTCGCGTATGGCACGCAGGTATACTTCCACCATGAAAACCCATGCTTTAGCTATCGGGCTACGCCTAACCACGGTTCTTCCACGAGCACAGGTGCGCCGTACGACCCTACTTCAGAGACCGCGCCTGCTTGGTTTCTCAACACCTTTCTACCGGATGCTTTGAGGCAGGACGACAACCGCCAGACATGTAGTCACTATGCAGGCGTGCTTGTCAAAACGGTGACGATGCTGAAACACCGTCCATGTGTGCCGCACGCCAATCTACAAATACGAAGGTACCGCACTCGGCGCCAAACACCGCAGGAGCTTCACACCCTCCCTTCTACGTTGCGACACGGTGTATAGTATGCACGAGAGGGCCTCAACAGTGCACATGCGGGGCAGTGATCCTTTGGTCCGTCGTCAAGTGAGAGATACACACTGGTGTGGGCGCACTGCCCGTCACATGACCCAGTGGTCGACGTTGCGCTGACAACGACTTTATCACGTCTGCCGACGCGCGACAAATATCATCAGCCAAACAAACCACGAGAATAGTTCATCTTGGCTGATACAGCGCACACGAAACGACGACGAAGTAGAAGAAAACACAGGGCAGGCGCTCTCCTCTCTTTTCTTATACTTCGACGTCGTTTCGTGTGCGCTGTATCAACCAAAATTAACGCATATCAACTCGCTCAAGCTGCTATTCTTATGCACAAGAATAGTTTTGCGCCCTTTCTCACGCGGCGTACCAGCACCAACTAGCCTGCGGCCACATGCGGGCTGGTGTCCTCGATATCATCGAGTGCAATCCTCGCGATGAGCCATCGATCCCATCGCCCACCTTCGCATCACGCATACAGCCAGCGTAAGCGCCGGCACTTCGTCTCGCGCCGAAGACGATGCGCGCGGTGTGCGCATAGTGTGCATGTCGTTGTGACCAGGCGATTTTATCGATGCGGCTCAGACGTGTACGTTCCCGGGTGCATTCGCTCCTGCGTACAGCGGCCATTCGCTCCCGGCTAATGAGAGAGCTCGAGGCGCAAGCTAGCGAAGAATGTGCTCACGATTCAGGCCGGGCAGGATGCACCGGCCGTCACCGCTCCACTTGGTCCATTCATCGTCTCATCAAGATGCGAGAAGCGACCGCCGTCACATCTCTCTCTCATTCTCTCGCTGCAGCCAGAATCACTGCGGCCGGAACCAGTGTCGACAGCGGAGCGCCGCTTCACACATGGTGCCATAGTGGAGGTTCATTTTCAGGTCGCGTGACTATCCCGCACGTGACGGGAACATTACGTTCCATTACTGCGCTTTTCGAGGCATTGAAACGCTCGAGGCCATACAAAATTAGTGATTGCCAAAAAAGTGAGCGCTGTGCGTGGCAGCTTGCCCCACCGCAATTTACATTTGACACATCATTTACACCTGCCCCCCCTTTTAAGTCAATAAAAATTTGGCGGCGAAAGGGAGAAAAAAGCGACACTCCGGCAACGTTATATTCTACCGCTTAGTGTGAGAAGCAGAACGAATGCGTAAAGGCCGTCCAGCAAAATGCATCCAAAGGGTGATTTCAGTGCCGAGGACACCCAGGCCCGAAATAAGCGCCGCGAAGAACAGACGCGTCTTCGCTACTCAGAGGAACTTGGTGGAGGCCGCGAATGTTGGCTCGAATGTGTGAGCCAAGGCGACAACGCGTGGCGGCCGTGAATAACCACGATTGTCGAGATTGCTGTAGCAGAATTTCATGTAATGTGCCGCTTTACATCGACTGCGATGTATCCCTGGGATCCGGCCACTTCTCTTATCTTACCTCGGGCCCTCTTTTTGAGGCGTGTGCGAAGGTCATGTGCTGTAGAATGGGCAACGTCCCCAACGAGTGATTAAAGTTGCCGGTAGTGTCCTCGTACTTTATCACCTAGTTATCGCCAATAAGGCATAGGCACTCCTAACATGTGGAACTTTGTAGCCGACATAATCTGGAAAATAACCAATAAACATGGAAATAACAGCGACATCAAGAGCTTCGATTGCCTTTTTTTTTCTTTTTTTGTCGGAAACATCAGCACTGCCATCGCTCATTATGGTCTACATGAAATTCAAAATGTCCGAGAGCGATCTCGATGAAATCCCGCATCTTTTAGGAACGTCCTCCGTTTCAGCTCTTTGGGAATAATTCTGGCCTTTACATAAAGGCAGAAAGTTCAGGAGCTGTTCCCCAATCGGGATAATGGGGACACGCCAGGTTGGCGTGTGCTTGCCTGACCTACTTCCTTCTTGCTTGCTTCTTTTCCCCGGCGGAAGGGAAACGGGTCTCATTCGTTGTGGACGTGGCATCAGGGCGCGCCGACCTAGTGGGCATCTTGACTAATAACTCTCGTTCCGGCGCCTACACTACCACCGGAGGTTCTGCGTTCGTATTCAGGCACCAATGAAATGTGGATAGGTGAAATGACAAGTGACATCGATAACAGAAAGGTTGCCATATCAGAAACGGCTGATCGGTGACAAGCCCACGATCGAGAGAGCGTCAGTTACCGGAAAAGGACGCATACGAATACGCGTGTGACCTACAACCCAGAGCCGCTACAAACCTTTGAGGGCCGCAGTTCTGTACGCCCAAAGGCGACGCGTTTTTGGCGTACGCCAACACAAACACTGAAATCTGTAGCTCATAAGAAGCTACGCTTCAGAAAGTTTCCTGTTACGTGGACCACCACTCATCGTGAACAGGGGAACACAATTTATAAACCACACCAAAGCACTTCCTCTACTTGGCGAGCCAAGCTACACAAAACGAGAACAAACACTTAGCAGGTCAAAGAAAACGTGCTTAGTGAACGTTCTCCGTAAACCTACTTTCGGTTGGCGCTTTCTCTTTCCGTGGCTTGTGACGTCATAGCGTGACGCGTTCGCGTGTATCCACACGACGGACTTATCCGCGGAAATCTCGTCCGCGGACGATCGTTCCGCCGCCCGTCCGGCTGCAAAGCACATCCAGACGACGGACGAAGCGAGTAGACGGACGCGCCGCAGCAAAAAAACATGGCGGCACTGTCTGAAGCGAGAGCTGCCCGCTTCGAATCTTTAAGCTCTTCGTCTCGCATTGCGTGGGCTGTTAGTCCGAAACTGACGATTGTGTCGGCTTTAGGTTTGTGTCCTCAAGCTTCGCCGGCAACGTATTCATGACAATTCGGTACTGTTTCCAAGCGCCGTACTCGTTTTCTGAGAGCTGTAGGCTTAGCGAGTACCTCTATGGCAGAACATGAGCTCGGTGATCTGCGATAGCTACCAAATCTCAGAGGTCATAATAATGTGCGAATGCTTGCTTGTTCTTTTTTTCTCTAGATGGCGCGAGCAGTCTGAAAGTCGAAAACACATTCATCGCTAGCAAAAGTATTGAAGGTTTTTATGTTTCCGTCTATGGCGCAGAGTTTCTTTTAAGTTGAAGATGGAGTTCGAAAGAAAGCGACGATTAGCTGCAATGGCTGTTGCATTACCAGAATTATACGGTGAAGCGCTGTTCTTTCCTGCAAAAAGATCTTGTTGGCAAAAGGACTACAAGCATCTGAGTATACAACACCAACTGTACGGTGAGCTTTTGGTTAGCGACACCGAAGAATACAGGAGGCTGCTGCGAGTGTCAAGAGAGCAGTTTGTTCAGTTGCTGTCGCTCGTGGGACCTCGCATAGAACGACAGGACCCCGTGATGCGGCGAGTCATATCAGCGGAAACAAGGCTGCAGGTCACGCTACGGTACCTTGCTTCGGGCAAGTGTTGCACGTCTGTGCATTTCTACTCGAAACATAGCTCCTATTTGTTGCATCCGAGACTGTTCAGTTTAACCTACGCGCAGACTTGGAGAGCCTCGCTTTTAGAGCAGCCATTACGTAGTGTGTTGGAAAACGCCTACAAGGTCTTGAATATATATATATCTGGCAATAATAAAATAAATCTTCATCGGTTAAATTTACGAAACCATACGAGAAAAAGCAGCGCTTGTTGCTAGACCTATAATGGCACCCTCGGCTAAATATGTTGTGGTATTCCGCGCGAATCCAAATGCGAAAAAGAGCTTGGCATTTTCCGTCCGCGACGTCCGCGGACGAGGCACGGATGGCACAAATCCGTGACGCGGGGTCACGTGATGCGCCGTCCGCGGCGGAAAAGACGGATTCGGTCCGTCGTGTGGATACACCCTTCCGGAGCTTCAAGGCACTACGGTAAACCAAGAGGAGCGCGCCCAATGCGGGTTTTACACGTGCACAACTGGTGTCCAACGGTTCCTTCTGCTTCACAAATTGAAGCGCGCCGGTAAACGTCGTGCAATAAGTTACACACGCGAAGCGCTGTTTCTCTCACCAAAAGTTTGCATCCTCATCTGCATGTCACGCTTCTGGTACGTGCGTGCGATGCGCGAAGACTTTGTCAAACCAGGAATGCATTATCAAATAACCCTTAAAAACGAGAAACAAGACACATGGTTTTCAACGAGCCACTGATTGGGAGATACAAAAATTTGTTACATTGGCAATTTCGTTAAATTGAGGTTCGATTGTATTCCATTGGGGGAGAACGATAAGCTGTCCCAATTTCGCGACAATTAAGGCTCGGATATACTCCAGCGTAACGTCGACGCGCGCGTGCGCGCGTCACGGCGACGTTACGTCAGCAAAAAACAGTCACGCCCGAGCGCGCCAGCAGCCGTCGGCCGCGTCGGCTGACCGCCGACGCGGCCGACGGCTGCTGGCGCGCTCGGGCGCCGCTCGGCTCCGAATAGATCCTGCTGCATTTCGCGCCGGACGCGCCGAACTCGCATGTACAGGAACGTGCTTCGCGAGCTGTTTCGTCGGTTCCTGACAGGTGGCGCGGGCGTTCTTCGCTTTACTGCGCATGCGCTCCTCTAGATGCGATCGCATCGGCGCGTTCGTGCCGGCTCGACTGTAGCGGAGACAGATTTGCGCCTGGCGTAGCGTCGCCGGCTCGGCGTGACGAAACGCAACGTCCTCGCGGGTGCTCGCGTCGGACGTCGGAGTATAACAGAGCCTTTACTAAGGAGACATTTCCTGTGAGAAATGCTGCAGGAGCCAGCTTAGCTGGCTTAGCACCAGCTCCTCCCAGTTCTCTTTCGTTGCAGTAGCAGTTATGCCCCAAGTTTATTCGATAACATTTTGCTAAAAGTACGTACGCGTTGAATCTTTATAGGATTCAAACATTTATCAGTAGGAGGGCTATTTTCTGCAAGAAACGCCGAGCTTCATAATAAGCGCTTGTATAATACTTCAACGAACCGCTTCCGGGACGGGACTGACACTTTAAATGCAAACCGCTCGTTGCCTACGGCACGTGGCCGCTGAACGGCCCTGGCAGAATGTAAGCTCAGCAGCTCTTGTCTACAACTTCAAGGTATGTGACTAAATGATCGATTACGACAGTAGTTCAATAACAATTGCCGGGGTATCACGCCAAAACTACGGTATGAATATGAGAGGTGTCGTTTTGGAGGGTTCCGCGAAATTCGACCACCTGGAGTTCGTTAACGTGGACCTAAATCTAAGTACACGTGCCTCTAGCATTTTCCCTCAATCTAAATGCGACCGCTGCGGAGTCGATTCGATCCCGCAACCTTTGGGTCACCACCGTAGCGCCATAAACACTAGACCACCACGGCGTGTCGACGGCGGTTTGGTAATAGATAACGATACAACCCCGGGAGGAGATGCCTCTTCGTGCCATGGTTCATGCAGAACACCGGCTATAGCGTTTGTTTATTTATGCATCTATTGTTACATAAACCAGCATTCGCTCCAAGAGCAGAATAGCCGGGGGGGATATACACGTATATTGCACATTTGTCAATGCAAATACAACACTCAATCTCACAGAAAGCGAACAACGCTGTGTAAGCAGGTGAGCAAAACTAACATCATACCGGTCACCGTTCATTGCACGCGCTAAGTACATTGACCGGGCACGTTACCCACTGTGAACGCTCAAGGCGTTTGTGATATCATCAAAAGAGAAGCAACTGAAGCAAGCGAAGAAAAGGAGAGTGACGAAAGTTTTCTATAAAAAAGACAACGCATCCACGACCGACGCAGTAAATCGCTGAGGCAGGCACCGCACAAGGGGCTATTCTGGATACTGTGAAACACTCCGCTCTACAAAAAGCCCGCATGACATAAAAAAGACATACACATGGGAATGGACTAGTGATCGGAGTAAAAGAAGTCGCGAATGAATTATCTCATAGAAACAAGCGTTGGGCTAGTCTTTTTTTTCTGCGATGCCCAAAGTCGCAGGATCGAATCCCTGCTGTGACTGCCGAATGACCATGGCTGCGAATTGCTTGAGGCCCGTGTGCCTATATTTTGGCCCAGGTCAAAGAACCCCTGGAGGTGGAAATTATGCGAGCCCGCCATTACGGCCTCTCTCGTAATCATGTCGTGGTTTTGTGATATAAAGCCCCACAAATTATTCTTTCGGAAAACGAAGAAACCACGCCTTGCTGCCTTTGGTCAACCTTGATGAAGGTCAACCTTGAAGGTAAAGGAAGTTTCTAGACCTGGCTTTAACGTCGTTAAACGCAGCGCACTGCGCCACCGCAGCGCACTGCTTTAAACAACTCGGCCACGCGCCACCGGCTGTATAGCACAAACGCGGCGAGCTATTACACTATTTAACGCTGACGGCACGCAGAGATCGGAGGTGCTTCCGAATGTGTAGTTGCATTCGCGAGATTGCCCGAAGGGCACGCTTTAAACCAATACACCTACATTTTCCTTCACACGTGCACTAAAAAGTGGCCCATTTCTGTACCACTGACGATGTGGAACGCCGAGTAAACGATGCGTCGAACGCCACCACGCGGCAGGAGACTCGTAGGGGTCACTCCGCGCGCTGCAGTGTTAAGAAAAGGAAATGTAGGAGTGTTCGGTTGTACCGCGCTGCTCAAATACGAAGAAGTAACAACCGTAACAGTTAGTTCGCGCTCGTCCTGTGTGTGCCTGTGCGTGCTTTTCTAGTGTCCTGCCTTGTGTTTGAGCAGTGCGCCATAAGTGTGCAGCTGTGACCTTTGTTAGTTCTCGGTTGTCCTGTGTGTGTTCCTTTTGCCAGTCCTTTGCGCTCGAGCGGCGCCTTGCAAGTATCGAGCTGCTTGACGTTCTTCGTGTGACATTCTGGTTTGTTGCTATCGCATTCACTGCTTCGCCGTTGCGGCTAAACTGACATTTTTTTCTTTCCACGTCGCCATGCTTCTTTTTTCCTGTTTCGCCTAAGCGCTGGAGATGCATCATAGTGGATTGTACTTCATGGTGGAGTAGCAAAATGCTGGGATCTCGTCGCTATTGTCGACGGCCCTCAAGTATTGTCTGCCCCTTACCCTTATTCAGCGCTGTGTGTTTGTGTCCCTTCTCTGTCTGTGTAGGCGACCAGGGAAACTCAGTAGGTGGATAGATAGATAGATAGATAGATAGATAGATAGATAGATAGATAGATAGATAGATAGATAGATAGATAGATAGATAGATAGATAGATAGATAGATAGATAGATAGATAGATAGATAGATAGATAGATAGATAGATAGATAGATAGATAGATAGATATGGTCAACAGCTTGCTTCGCTAAGAAATAGTAAGAATATCTGAGGTTTTACGTCCCAAAACCACGATTAGAAATGATACGCATGTAAAGAAGTCCTGTTCGCTGTTCTTAGCTTTCTGTTCTGCACGTGAGACGCGATGCTTTTGCTTTCACGTCACACAGGCGTCATTCGTGCACCTTATTATAGTCGGACGACATGGGCTCGGTGCTTTTTTCTACGGCTTCGAGTGTATTCAATGCTGGACAGAATTAGAGCACACCGACCTGAGGCAACCTCGATCAGAAGCGGAGGCATTGGAAGCTTTGTGTATCTCAAGTGCTTTTACAGTGCCTGCGGAATCGGCCCACTTTTGACCAAGCTACGATTTAATGTGCAGTCAGGTTTTGTGACGTTATACTGAAATCACAATCACGCCACGAGATCGTCGCAAACTGTAGCGACCTGCGATGTGTTGACGACATAACAGGCTGACGCGGTCGCATGATGATTTCTCGCATGGCTCGTGTTGACGCCGACGAGGGTCCGTTTTCACGTCTCATGAAGCTTGTGACGCTTTCGCCTTAAAAACTGTCGTGGTTGCGCGTGGCTAAAGCATGTTTCTCGAGCGATATTGCCGCCTTGATTGGCTTAAGAAAGGACGAGACGCTCGAGGTTTTCGAATTCTATTGGCTGGGTGACCGAATTCGCTTTACGGCCCCGGTGCTCCTCTTTCAAAGAAGCGGCTGCCAGAAAAAGCGCTTTTGTTGTAGGAAATACCGGATCTAGGACAGCACCGCAAGGCAGCACGAAGATGCTGCTGCGGGTGCAAGGCTTCGCGTCGCAATATTTCGCCATGTTGTCAAATGGCGCCGTCGGCCAACTGTGGCTGGCCCACAGGGCTGCTTCGACCTCTTATTGGCTCAAAATGCCCCCGTTACGAAACTGGACAAGATAGCGGTATTTCAGTGTCCGGAATTGCAGCCCCGCTGAGCGCACGCGAGGCCCGTGGAGCGAAGCCCGCCTAGAACGCGCTCCAGAAACGCCGGCGCCAACTCACCCGCGAGAACTTGGCGCCATCGCGCGTGCAGTGCGCAAACATCATTCTTCGCCATCTTCACGCCTCAGAGACGCTGGCATGGCCTTCGCTGATATTAAAGGTCAGATTAAAGGCCTGCTAGAGGAGTCTGCCTAATAAGCTAGGTTTAATTGAAATAAAGGTGTGCATTATTGCGGTTGTAACTTTGCCGCGCTACTTTTTCGTCTTCTAGTGTTTTTTAACAAGCTGACTCTGCCCTTTTACTTTTCTTTTTGTAATGCATTTTTCCAGCAAATGAAGACCTTACAAGGCGGCGACCACACGAGAAAGATGTAATAGCCATCGGAATATAAAATTATGCAAAACCAAATGCATATGCTACCCTCCAAGAAATGTTTGCCACGCCGTTAACTGAGTGTGAAAAATGTCTTAAAATAGAAAATTCTTCTTTTCTATTTTTCTAACGTTTGCCGCAAAATTGAGGCAGCTTCCTACTAGTGTTTCGAAGATTGCGGAAACAGCGGTTCTGGTGTCCTTCCTCTCCTCCTTTACGTCCTCCTCTCCATCACATAACTCCTCCTCACCCTCTGTTCTATTTGCCACCACTTGCATGTGCTGTGCAAGGCTATGCTGTGCCTTACCCTGTCCCCTCCTCCTTCCCCTCGCCCTCACATCTCTCTTCACACTCGCTACTCTTTGCAACCACGCTGCTATACTATATTATACATGAGTATGCTATCCTTTTGCCGCTCCCCTCCTCCCTTTTCTCCTTCTCACATCGCTGCTCACCCTCGCATCACTCTTCCTTACCTTGGCTTCCCTTTCCCACACTTTGATATACCCTACTATACATGGCTATGGCATGCTTTACCGTCTCCCTTCGTCCTTCTGAATCTCCACACCCTCCACACCCTCATATCACTCCTCCTCATCCTTGCTTGCCTTTCCCACACCTTGCATTACTACGCTATACATGGATATCGTCTGCTTTACTCTCTCCCCTCCTCCTCATCTTGGCATGCCTTTCTAACCCGCTTGCTATACAGCACTATACATGAATATGTTATGTATCCTCTCACCCTCCTTGTTTACACCATCCACAACATCACAACCCTCATTCTCTTCATCACTTCCCTTTTCCACCCCTTGGTATGCTTACAATCATGGAGGAAAGCAAAAAGTTAGGAGGGAGCGCGCCTAGCTTCCACAAGCCAACCTCCTCTGAAGCCGCTCCCTCGTTGTTTCTCCTTTCCCTCTTGCTCTTCAGTGCGTTGCCTGCTGGGAAGTGAGCCTTGTTTGGTTCTCGGTAGGTTCTAGATGAAACCGGATTAGAAGCAGGTTGACAAGCGTCGGCCGCCTGCCGCGGTGAGCTTAGTGCGTCCAGGTTAATATGCATTGATTTAGGTCGCTCGTTCCCTAGGCGCTGCTTGTCGGACTTATTGGTCCTGCCGATTTGAAAGGGCTTTTGTGTCCTCACTTTAAAAAGGGGGCATAAAATACTTCGCACGCGCGCATGGGATCAACGCGCGTAATGTGCGGCGCTCGTGCACCTCAAGAGGCAGCACCTCATGGTATGTGCATTACGGGGCGCGTCTTGCCTGCTCGATGATTCGAACGAGAACGTTGTGGCTGGTTGTGGCAAATACAGGTGACCACAGGCGAAAGAGCGTCCAATGCGCCACGGACGCACTCGCGAAATGATGCAAGCTGCGCGAGCCAGCACCTATATATTGCTTCCCATGATACCTCAACGGAGGAACGGCAAAAAGATACGACGCAGCCATCGACGCCGCCATGGAAGAAAATCCATGGGTTAATGGCCTCAGAGACCCTATACGCGTAAAACTGACCACTTGCCTATCACGTGGGGGTGCTCATTTCCCAGAATACCCCTGTTTCATTTTTTTTTTTGCTGGGCTTTAAATATGTCACGTGACGCTCCCTCCTAGTTTTTTTTTATTCCTCCATGATTACTATACGTGGCTATGATATGCTTCCCCTTCGCTTTGCACGGCTTATGCATAGGGAGCAAATACATTTGTTCCTTACAGCGTTACGGATTTCAGGCTTTACATGATCCAATTTGTGATTATGCTGGACAGTCTTGTGTACCCTAAAGTATGCCTCGGGCGCATGGTCCTCGGGTCTGCTGCCATCCGGCTTCCCTGGGGTGATGCTTCGCCTAGGTCATGGCCTCCGCGATTTCCCCCTTAACGGCGCGCTTGCGGAGCCGATCACGGAGGCCACCCCTAGGTCGGCGTAGTTGCGTTATACTTCGAGAGAGGGCAGCCGCATTCCTGAGCTGACGCCACCTGACGGCGTGGTGGTTCTTGGGGACTATAATCGTGTTACAAGCTAGTAGAAGCTCAATTCTGCCCACAGCCGTCACTGTCTCTCCCAAACAGAATTTCCATAAATGCTCCATTCGCCGAAGAGAAGTTTATTGAACCAGTACAATCAAGCGCTAGACTTGCTTATTCACTAAATAATTTTAAGTTGCGTCAGTGTAATTTACAGAAACGCTGGACAACTGCAATAATACACTGTACGCTCCCGAGCTACTATAGAATAAAAACCATAATAAAAAGCGTCATACTTCTGAAGGAAGTGATGAAATGCGGAGGGTAGCATGAGCAGGTGAGTAAGTTGTTCCTTTTCAAGATTGCGTTGCCCTAAAATTACCGTTATCCACCCCCCCCTTTCCCTAATTCGAAAAACCGACCGTGCCAGCGCCCTAAAAATGCATTATGACCACTCATTTTTCTCTGGTGACTGCGAAAAATGATCCAATAGCGGTTGCTCATTTTCGTTACGTCGAGCAATATTAGTGTTTCAGATGGTTGATTTGCACCAAACAATGCAGGATTGTGTCGTTCTTTTTTTCAAAAACTGGTAAATGTCGTCCGGGATTCTGACATTGCTACTCAGTCAAGCATACTTTTTGTGACACGAGTATCCATAAAATATCTTGTAAAAAAATCGAGATCCAGGGTTAGCTCAGGCTAAGACTTTAATTGAATACAGACGAGAACAGAGGATGGAAATTGAAAATTACTTGAAATAAAAGTCAATTTATTGTCAGGAGGAGGAGGAAATAACTTTATTCCGAGTCCTGCGAGTTGGTGGGGCGGGCCGATGGCCCCGCCTAGGAGACGGCCAGGAGTCCTTGAACCCTGGCGGCTTCCTCGGCCTGCTGGACGGCCCAGCTAGAGCTGATCCTCGAGGGCTGAGCTAAGCAGCGCGGCTTCCCAGCGTGCGCGAAGGCTGTCACTAGAGGCCGCCGCGTTCTCGGTATTGTGACTAATCCCTCGGCATTCCCATAACATGTGCTCCAGAGTGGCTCTGGATTCACATTGTTTACATTGGTCCGTTTCGTATATATCCGGATATATGATGTGCGAGAGCGTGGGAATTGGATACGTCCTAGTCTGTAACCGCCGCCATTCGACAGACTGCTTTCTTGTCAATTTTGGGTGAGGTGGCAGAAATATGCCCCTCTGTAACCTGTAATGTTTTGTGATGTCATATCTGGTCATTCGGTCTTCCCACTCCCATGCGTCTGCCGCGCCGTCACATCCGGAGGGTGCTGCGGCGGCACAAGAATTCGACAGATCCCACGCGTTGTGGGAATCGGTTTCATGCGAAGCAGTCGGCGAGTACTTCTGTGTTGTATATAATGGCTCTGAGCCAAGCGTTACGAGGTGGATCGACGTGTTTTTGTAAGTGTAGTACGTAGCTCTGTGCCCATCGTGGGCTTACGAGGGATGTTGCAAGGCTGGCGTTTATTTGGTAAATTATGGTGCGACGTAACGTCAGCCCTGACCTTAGAATACATACGTCAGTATTATTGAAACGAAGTGCACTTGATGGTGCAGTCATATGACCATCATACGTGACTATCGTGATTGTATTCCACCGGCGTCGAGCAATTCTTCAAAAAGCTCGCTGAATCATAGGAATACAAATGTAATGTTTATTAGACTGCTATAAAAGCGGAGCCAACACTGGAACCGCAGACGTTAATCTGATATGACGTCTGTATCGTACGAGTACATACGCAGTGTTTATTGCTTTCTTGTAAAATTAGATAGCCAACAACATAACCACAATTGACGTTACACCGACATTACGCCTGTGTTGGCTGGTTATCCAAACCAGTTTATAGACCTGGCGTGGCTCTGCGGTAGAATATGCCACGCAGAATGCTTGGGTTCCATTCCTGCCGGGATCCTAATATTTAATCTTAGCAATCGTCCGGTCAACGCTGCCGACGTCGGTTTTGCTTAACGCTCTCGCATTTCAATTACCAATGTCTGTTCTCGCCGTTCCTGGGTAGATATAAACTGTCAATCACCTGTGGCGCATACCCATGCACCGCGGCCGGCGGCACACGAGCATGTGCTACACGAGCATGTGCTACACGCTTTGGGCGGAACTCGCGATTTCTATTCACCCACTGCGCTGACAGGAACAAATAAATGGTGAAATCACCATGTATTTGCCATCTCACGCTGAGAAAGAAGGCATCTCGTAGATTGCTTTGCTAATAGCGAGATGAACTGCTTGTTAGGCAACGACTGCTAACCCTAACGCACCGAGATTTTGAGAATGGTTCTTTGAAATAGGGCAATATAGTGACGAATAAAGTGCTGTCGAAGCGTCTGCACATAGTAAATCGAAAGCAAATGTAAGCGTCAGGGTGTCGGGGTGTAACGTACGGGCCATACAGTGCACGACGACGATTTGATAAATTCCAACTGAAGGTCACCAGCAGGGTTGCCAGGTCGAACAATGAAAAGAGCAAGTAGCCAAAAAGAAGCCAACTGAAGCCATGCGTAAATAAAGGCAGCCACAATTAGATACTCATGTGTGAAAACAACTTTGATGTTCTTATTGAAACAGCTAGATTTAGAATCATCTCGGCGAAAATGCAAATAAGCGTGGTGCGAACACTTCCAGAACCGATTTGTTGAGATTTAGGCGTTGGCTGTTGACCTTACAAATCATTTCGTTCTGCGCAATAAAGTGTCTTCCGCTGTTCCAAAAGTGGTATTCTTTTTACTTGTTTTGCATGAGTATTCTAAAAAGTACTGAATGTAGCAGCCATTTGGTGGCAAAAGAAATGACCACAGCAGTGGTGTGCTTAAAATCGTGGTGCCTGCGATCAGTGGCGTAACAACTACATACACTGGGCCACCATACATATACGTGTTATGTACGTGACAGTATTACAAGCAACACTTTTTCTACATTACCCACACAACTTTATGAATGAATACAATTATGTACATGGTGGTCTCTCCAGTCGTATTAATTTGTATCATTAAATGGAATTTCTTTAACGTCTAAGCTACTGACTAAAACAGCGTTTTTTTAATGTAGGTAGCTGTAAGTGCACCATTTCTTTTGCGTAATTATTACTACACTTTCTTGCACATATTCAGGTTTCCGTATCCTATAATTTCTCTTGTTTGCTCCTGGAAGAAATAGGGTTTCTAGCGCATTGTTATTGATACTACTAATATATTACTATTATTGTTAACTGCTAAACCAAATGTTTTTTCTAAGTGAGAATTTGAGGTATTAGGGGCATGGCACATTATATATACTAACCGTCTTTGTATTTACAACAATGCTAAGAGTACTCTTCGGCCCCTCTAAGTAAATACACCTATGCAAACAGTGTAAGCACAAATTTTTGTTGCGAAAATGTGGCTGATTATAACGTTAGAATACTCCGCATTGTTTCCTTCCGCATTGGTCGTTTAGGCACTGTGTACAGAAGCAGCGGTGTGATATATGATAAGAATGCTCTGACAAATAGATTGTTTTCTTCCTTTCGACTGTTAACACGTGTTTAGAAAGGTACTCGTGGTACACGCGGTTCATTATAATTTTTATCAACGTTAGTGTATTTACAAGAAGGGTAAAGAATTTGGCATTTTTCTATATCTCTTGCTGTGGCAAACGTCTACTATGCGGAAGACAGGCGCTACATATCCAGAAGAGTGCACGGTTGGCTTTGTTGGTAGAGCGTATTTAAATGTCACTAGAGAGCGCAATAAAAACAAATTGAAGAAATCATACGATTCTGTCTCCTCAATATTAATTGCGCTCTATATTAAAAATGAACTCATGCCGCAAATAAAATTCCTTGCTACAAAACCGGCTACAAGACGCTCTTGATGATTCCCAGTGTTTTGCAGAAAACATAGGCACAGTTTACCGCTGCCGAACAAACATTCATTGTACACAGTATGTCCGCTCAACTGTTTCCTCCCTGAGCGCCTTTTTACAAGAAAAAAAGAAACATAGGGTAACGTATAATTGCTAGCGAAGGATGCGTAAAGAAATCGTAGATATTTACCACTTAAAACGCCTTCCTGTCGATTCCATGGTGGGGAAACACAACCTAGATCATTGGCTCGGGCTCCTGTCGGGCCCGATCTCCAGTCGGGCCTGCCCGGGCCGGGTAGGGAATATCTTTTATCGGGTTCGGGCCGGGCACGGGTCCCACTTTCAGTTTCCGGACCGGGTTCGGCGGTAAATTTGAACGAGTGGCGGGCTCGGGCCGTGCCTGGGCTGGGAATCACCGCCTGTGCAGTGCTCTAAGTGAGGGTGAGGAGTTATGTGAGGGCGAGCAGGAGGGGACAGAGGAGATCGCGTACAGCACAGAGATGTATTGTATAGTACAGGAAAGGAAAATCAGTGTGAGGAGGAGGGACAGCAGTAGGGGAGAGGATAAAAATAGCACAGCTATATATAGCATCGCATAGCAAGAGGAAAAAAAAGGAATTGAGGTTCAGCAGGAGTGATGTGATGGTTATGGAAAGGAGGATGTATATGATGGTATAGCAAGGAATGGGACAGGAAGCAAAGGTAAGGAGCAGTGATGCGAGGCTAAGGGAGAAGGAATAGAGGGGAGGCAGCAGCGTTTAGAGAAAACGAGTGTAGTGGGCAGAAGGGTTGGAGGTTGCAGATGCGCTAGGCAAGGTGGCCAGCAGCGCTATTTTCTCAGTATTCACGGCAATAGCGCGTAGCTACCTCAATTCCTTTCCTGCTGCTATTGCAGCACGTAAAACAGCTTGTTCGTGCCCTACGCGAGCGCGCTAACACCAGGGGATCAGGGGGACGAAGAGGAGACGACGCGACGCGTATAAATACATGGTGAATCATTTTCCCCTAAGGGGTCCCGTAGCCTCCACAGCGCGTAAACGAGCTTCTGAGACGGAGTATATGTAGATAATTATGGTCGCGTGCCGAGTTTTGTTCAAATAAATGAGCTGGTATTTCTAAGTTTACCATTAAGCGATAAAAATGTTTTGATAGATGAGGGAGCAGTCGTATCTCGAAAAGCGATATTGTAATCATCGGCGAAAAACGGTTCCTTGATACGCGTCAGCTTTCTGCCAGCTGTGAATGCGTGATTGTTCTCCTGCACGATGCAGTGTGCTCCTGTATCGGGTGCTCAGGTCTTATAAGTGTCCCCTTTTTAACGTTTTTTGGCTGCGCTTGCGCTTGCCAAATCTGTTTCTCCTTGTTAACCAAGCTCTACCTTATCCATTATTTGTGAAAGATTTGTATGATGTGTCACTCAATCGCAGTCATAAAGTGGCGGACACTGTCATCGCCTACAACTCGGTGGGGTGGATCGAGAGTGAGCGTGACTGCATATCCCAACCACCGGTCTTCTATGACAGATCCACACTATCCTACGGTGACCGTGCCCCCGATCTCGTAAGCAGCATGCATCATAGAAAACCGCGGTCACGAGCTCAATCAAAAATACCACAAATGTGTCTTTGAGGAAATAAAAGACAATTACGAAACAAAGTGCAACTGCGATGCAACACACGCAATTTCACTGTCAAATAAAGGTTTTACAAGCAAAGGTGAGGTTCTTTAGGGAGGCTGCCGCACGTTTTGACAGCACTTGGTCGTAGGTGTTATAACTGGCAGCAATGTCACGTGATGTGTTCTACTTCCCCTTTGAGACTGCCGTGCCAGAGGTGAGGCGCTTTTCATTAGGATAGGTCTACCTAACAGTCTGTGGCGCCTTACGCCTGTTGAGCTGCATGCCTTAAAAAAAGCTTTATAAGCACATGGCTATGGTTATATAAGGCCAACAAGATAAGGTCGCATAAACTTGGCTTGTTGAGCCGAGGGTCACCCTGTTGACAAACTATTAACTTTTATGCAACGCTAGGCGAGATGGTATCTTTCCATCGTCTCCTGAGGCCCCTTGTTTTCTTCGTCACCAGCAAAGGTGGTCTAGTGGTTATGGCGCTTGCCTGATGATCCGAAGGTCGCATTTTAACACTGATGTGTTTTATGCCGCGGTCCACCAAGACTTTCATGACGTATTTCCGTCACGGAAGTGCGTTAGGAAAACGAAAGCCATCAGATGGCAAAGAAAAAAAAACTATAGGAAAAGTTCCGTTGACGGGAGTGGAACCCATGACCTCTCGGTCCGCAGCAATGACTGGCGGACGTTTAGCCCACTGAGCTACCGCCAAACACGCTACGGAGGCTACATGAACGCGCCTTTTACATTTCACACTTTCTTCTCACAGTGCTCTTGGATTCATGAATGGATGCTATGAGCGTCCCCTTTATAACAGGGCAGTGACATCTGGGCCACCAGGCTCGAAAAATATAAACGCGCCGTTGCTACGACCGTCCCCTTCGGCGCGTTTCCGATACAAGTTTAATTTCGTCAACGCTTTAACACACCGTGAGGTGGCAGCTTTAACCCAAGCCTCGCTCATAGCATCCATCCATATCTAACAATAGCTCTCCGACGCTTTCCCACGTAGACAATACGGACGCAATTGCGGGACTACAATCATTAGCTCTAGCAGTCGCACCATTTGGCTCTGCAGACTTCGATTCATTGTCAATAAAAATTGGCCGCAAGTTTACAGCTCCTATTCCAGAAAACAATGTATGCGCGGGCGACACTGTTTAAGGTGCCTACGATATCATAAGATTCCGGCGGCACTTTCGCTGCGTTTGCGCTGAACGCTCTACTGAAGGTTGTGAATTGTGGCGTTTATTTTGGTGTAATGTCGAAGGTAAAATGGATGCTTGCTGCCAATCCTATTTAATCGGTCTCAGCGATTTCAGTGACGAAAGATCGAAAATAGTTGCACAGTACGTTCGTGTTGTTCGGTGAATCGCCCCACGTTCATCTGACACCTATCTCAATCTTCACAATTATTCAACTTAGCTCACATTCGTCACACTTATGTCAATTTGTCAACGCGCGTTCACAAAGGCAAACGTCGGTACAAACGTTAATTTAGTGTTTTTTTATTTCTTTGCGCAGAAAATTGTTGCCAGAATGATGTGGAGAGACCGGAAGTACAATGACTACGGCGTTAAGATGGGTTTCTCCTTTGAGCTGGCCGTACTGAAATATACGCTAAGGAAATACGGCAATCGTATTGACGACAACGTTAACGTACCTTGCAAACGGTTGTCCCTCACCAGCTTCGACGAACTACTAAGTTGATGCGACGCTTTCCTCCCCTATAAGCCGAGTGATTCAAACGTGCTGGTTACCGGTGAAAAACCCAGTTCGCATTGCGCTTTCGCCATTTCCTTTCACTTGATGAGATAAGGAATGAAAGAGCTTATCTACGTAATCAGGTTGATGTCGAGAGAGAGAGAGAGAGATATGAACGTTTTCTTCACCAAGCTCCTCGTAATTCAGCCGTAAGGTTGGTGGCCTCCTTAGTCCAGGTAGCCATTGGCTCGCTGCCGCCACCTGAGCCCTTATCTGATTTTAGTTGAGACCTTAGCTGATTTTCAGGGTCCTGGCTCACCCGAGGACACTTGAGAAAAAGGAGTGGGTCCAGAGGAAGATGTGAAGAAAAAAAATATGCGTGCCTTTATGTGACCTAACGTCCTAAAGGCCAGTGTACATCGGAGCTTAGGGAAAGCCTCACCGCTGAAATGCTAAGTGATCCAAAGCTAGGCGACAATGGGCATGGTTTAGCACTGAAGCAACGTCCTATCCGCTTGACCAAAGGCGTGTGTCTCCAATTTGCTACTCGCCTACCTCCTCCACTCGCCTCCTCTCCACTGAGCTATAACCTCGCTCCTCCTTTACCTACTCCTTATCCTCACATCACTCGTTTGTACCATTAGGATCGCAGGTAATCGCTACACAACTGTCTTCTTTCATCTACCGAAGTCAACGAAACGTTCATCGAACGCTAAGGGTTGGCGCCGTTAAAGGCTCTTAAGTGGAATATAAACGTCGCCCTACGTGTTTTTCATTGTTCTTTCTTGTTTCTCGCTCTGGTATCTGGTTTAGGGAGTACGACTGCAGTTCTTTTTTTCATATTTTAGCCTTGCAGCAGCACCCTTCATGTACAGTGCATTCGTCTCGCTCATTACAATGACAGCAACGACGTCCTGTTGGCTGAGGACCGTATAACTCTCACAGACAAGGTGAGTGCTCGCAGGTCTAATGTGTGCTGCACGCATTTATAGTTTTGCGGGCCGCGCGCCTTTTCTTTTCGGTGCGGCGAGCAATTCGTACATCGCCGCGGCATCCGCCGAAATGCGAAATCCGCGCGGTTTTAGTGGCACGGGAGTGTGTGCTTTTGCAGACACTTTGTGCCAGGGAGTTTTCGGATATACGACAGCAGCGCCAGGCACACTTATTGAGAGAAGCAGCTAAACTGAGCCCGGTAGTGCATTTTTCAAGTGGTCACGCGTTCATACAACACCGCGGAGATCAAAAATGGCGGCATCCAAGCAGCCTTTACTGAGAAGGTGCATAGGAGAGATGCTTCAGCACGTCCACGTGTTCCTCGAATTTCTAATTTTCTTAATATACCGGGTGACCAATGCTGGCGATACTGAGGTGTGAAATAAAATTACACCATTTCCCGCTAAAGGGGATCATGTGGTGATGCGGAGCCAGAGAACCTGCACGATCGCGTTCGGTTGGCATTCTTTGGGCATGCTACCGACCTCGCGTCGTGGAACGCGGAGAGGAACGCTACGCGCGTCGTTTCTTCCCTCCAGCCTGGCCGTTAATTCTCACAGGGCGAGCGGGGAACGCTGTCGGCAGGTGTTCGAGATGGGGGCAGCGTAGGAGAGGAGACAGAGGGGGAGGGTACGCGCATGCGCTGGTGCTCATCGCGGCGTTGCGCAGGAGAGAATTTCGACATGTCTAGCCCGCGTTTCAGAGGAAGAGTGGAAAGGGGGAGGGGAGAGCAAATGTGGAGAGGGGATGGGAGAGGGGGAGGTGAGAGGGAAAGTGGAGAGAGTATGCGCATGCGCAGTAAGGGTGGTCACGCCGCACATCACCACCACCGGATTGAACTCCGCCATAAGATACTTCGCATCTAAAAGCTACGGCGGGCCCTCTGGTCATTGAACGGTGCCCATAGTGGTCATCATGTGCCTGTCCACCTCGGTGGTACAGTTGTTACGGTGCTTGTCTGCTGACCCGAAAGACGCGGGTTCGATCCCTTTCGCGGCACACGCATTTCGATGCATGACGTGTGATAGTTGCCCGTGTACTGTGCAATGTCTGTCCCCGTTGTATACCCCGAAGTGGTCGAAATTAGTGGATCCGTCCACTAAGGCATCTGTCATAGCCCGTGTCATTATGGGAACTAAACCAAACAAGGCGCAGCATGTTCAGACGTCGTTTTTAGGTTGGCCTTAAAAGTGCTGCTTTAACACTCTGTCTGTATTCTCAAGCCCTCCTCAAAATTACGCCCGCAGACATTATTGGACAAACACCCTGCGTTTATACCTTGCGTTGTTTGACTCGCGATTGGGCCCGCTGCAGTAGATTTGTGGCACAGAGCAACCATCCACTAATAAACACATCGGCTGCCGTTACGGTATTTCTCCGGAGTTAGTATTTTACTTCAAGCCAGTATATGCGTATTTACAGATGTTATGCTATACTCTCTGCAGTCGATCGCACCTTTGAATTGCAGGGAGTCGTGTTTTGTGGGATGAGCATTGCCTGTCTGCCGCTGTATTACCCCGAAATCGTACATATTAGGGCGTCCCGACAACGGGAAGGCGGCCATACCAAGCGTGAGAATTTGTTCTCAAATGACTTGAAAGGCAAGCGACTCGTTTATCTCATCGACTCAGCTGCGTGACGCTCTACATGACTCAAAGGCGAGTGAATTGTGTATATGAAAAGGTGGTTGCGTAATACTTTCAATGACTTAAAGGAAGACGCGGGGATCAAATATCGAAAATCAGAAAAAAAATCTATTTCGGAAAACACTCGCTTTGAATTATGTGGCCTCTTATTTTAGCAGTATGTAAATGATTACGCTGAAAACGCACTCTGTGCCCGAAAAAAAATAATTTTGTAAGTGAGGTCCCTGAAAAAGAAGCCCAAAATCGCGCTAAAAACGGCGCAATTCACGACGTCGTAGCACGTCTTTCCTGCATCAGGCGCCGCCATCTTGCCATTGTTTCAAAGCTCAATAGCTGCGTCTTTGCGTTCCCGCCCTTCTCGCTTACAATCACCGCATAGAAAAAGCGCAAAAAAAATCGGAGGGCGTTCTCACGAACCTTGCAATGTACGCTGCGCTCCTATTGGCGGAGCGCGCGACACTGTTGAGGCGCGCTTTTCTATTGGTTGTTGCCACGGCGACAGCCGCCGTATTTACGAGCGGAGTGCTGGCTGCTTGATCACTGCGCGGCCATAAGCACGTGGATCGCCGCTTCGAAAAGTGACGCGCTTAAGGGAGGCAAAGTGGAAGCCTCTTTAGTTTCGTACGGATGAAAACGGGGGACGGTATCGCATGGATCGGGCGAGCCAGTATTCGGGCGTACAGAATGGCTGTCGGCACGTCGTGTCATCCTTTGCCGAGACCGTAATAAAGCGACAGCGATGTAAACCATAGCGCTTTATCATCAAAACGCTTACTACTTATTAGATCCTGCGCGAGCACGTGCCTCTTACAGGCTTTACTTCGGTGACGATCTGCCGACGCTTGATCTCGCGCGGATCCGCTGAGACCCGAACTTGGCGCGCTCGTTGCCGGTCCCGTTTTGGTGAAACGTGAACGCTCTCCCACTAGTGGAGACAATAAAAAAGGGCGTCGCCTCTGCGGTGCGTGTGCAGTTCATTGTGCGAGGAAATGACTATTT